>NC_041406.2:86366629-86666629 GCF_900747795.2 Erpetoichthys calabaricus | reverse complement strand
TTTTTTTGCAGCACTTTTTAAGGAATTCTCACAATTCACCATGGAAAAGTGAAATTTTAATGGAACACATATTTTACACACTGCCAATGAACTGTAAAAACTATAAAAAAAACTACTGCAACAATCTATTATGATATGTTGTGACAAAACCACTAGGGGGCGTGCCGTCCACCCAGCTGGCACAGACAGACACAAGAGGCACAGTTAGAAAAACACAAGTTATTTTTATTTCTCTTCACTTGTGGGCAGCGCCTTCCTCGTTCCCACAAGTACAATACAGTCTTAAGCACACCTGAACCCAATACTTTCTTTCTTTCTTTCTTTCTTTCTTTCTTTCTTTCTTTCTTTCTTTCTTTCTTTCTTTCTTTCTTTCTTTCTTTCTTTCTTTCTTTCTTTCTTTCTTTCTCAGCAAGCTTCATCCTCCTCCTCCCGACTCTGGCTCACTGAATAGTGTGTGCTGGTCCCTTATATAAGGTACCTAGAAGTTCTTCAAGTGCTCGTTGCCCCACTCTGGGTGTGGGGGGAAGAACTGCCCACATGGGCTCAGGACCAGCTACAGTGCCCTCTGGTTGCACCAAACTCCAACTCCCATGAAGCCCTGCGGGAGTCTGAGGCACCGCTGCAACCCAGGGGCGTTGCAATCTAGCATCCTGGGGGAGGTCACGCTCTGGCCACGCTTGCTCTCCTGGTCCTCCCAGCGTGGAGGCGTCCTGGCCAGGCAAGAACCCTGGCCGCACTCTACAATGTACAAAGGTACAACTGACGCCATTGACAAAATTCAGTATATCACCGAGCCAACTGCGCTTGAACTGGCTGTACGCAAGCGCACAGAGACCAATGAAGATGCTTGCAGGCTAGTGAAACCCAGGGACAGTAATGCTGATTTGCTAGGGGAGCTCCAATGGTCATGAGCTGGCTGCTCAACAAACATACGTCATGGACTGATCAGCTCAGGCGTGCTGGAAAAATTGCACTGGGAACCGACTATAGCCGGTTGCGGCGGTTTAAGGGTTAGAAATTTTTGTGCATTTCTTAAAAATAAAGAGAAAAAATTAACTGTCCTATTACCTGCATTGTGAGGGAGCGTCATGCCATGTGGCACGATTCCCCAAGGGTGATCCGGCTCACAGGATCCTCATCATTGAGGACCCGAGTGGCCGGACCAGACCAAGGGGACGCCCACGTAACACCTGGCTGTGGCACATAGAGGGTCATTTCTGGAGGGTGGGACTGGACCGCGTGTCTGCCTGGGGAGTGGCCAACCTGAATCTGGAGCTGTTTCGTCATGTGGTGGGTGCGGGTACCAGTGCATGCTTCCCAATCTGACCTGTCCTTTTCCTGTAAGTTTCTCTTTGAGCTACATTCTTTGCATGAAAAGGTGCCATAGAGATAAATGTTGTTGGTCATCAGTGCTACACCTTGAAAAATGAGGATAATCGTCAGAGCAGGGTGGGATGGAGAATCATGGTCGATCTTCTGAGCTTCCCCCTTGGATAACTGAGGACAATCGGTGTAGCAATGTCAATTGGTTAATCTACCCACGGCCACCCAATTCGCAAAGCATCTCACTGCCATTAAATGCAACAGTAACTCGCAACCCAGTGGTGACCCATCATGTAACTTCTTATGTCCTGAGGACAGTTTTCATCAATTTCCGCCTGTGGGTAGAACATCATAATAAAGTCTTATTATGCAATATATAGTGTATATAAAGGAAGGACTGTGAATTTTCTACAAAAACTTGACATATGACTTCTCACATGCGATATAAATGGTGTTTGTGTACAAATTTAAACATTCCTTTACTCAAAAAACGAGGCCAAACAAAGCAAAAAAAAAAACATAGGCGGACACTGTGATCTTTCCAATTTTTTTCTAAAATATAGTATATTTCAAGTCCCAACAATGTCAGGTGGAGGCAGCTAAAGGGCTCGAGGGAAGGCAGTTCTGATGCATGCCGGGATGTGGCAGAGTGCACTGATTCTTTTTTTCCCTTGCCTGTAGACCATTCCTGGGAGATCTCACCTGGCTCCCATGACGTCACTTCCGGAACTGAGCCAATGGAAGAAGACCTTATTGGCTCCGACCCTGTGATGTCACCTCCGGGCTTGAAACTATGGCAGATGATCCTGAGCCAGACCCATATGACCTCACTTCCTGTCTTCCCCTTTAAAAGTCTAACCGTTTCCCCTATGTGTCAGTCTTGTTGTGGACTCTGTTGTAAGCACATCAGTGCTCTATATTTTGCATATACAACTTTGCAGCCAGGATACCTCATTATACGGATGGCTGCCCCAAACCTTTATCTGTGTGATGTCTCGTTATTGCGACACTATCTATCTATCTATCTATCTATCTATCTATCTATCTATCTATCTATCTATCTATCTATCTATCTATCTATCTATCTATCTATCTATCTATCTATCTATCTATCTATCTATCTATCTATCTATCTATCTATCTATCTATCTATCTATCTATCTATCTATCACTTACTGTATAGGAAAATGAATTACGGGACACACGGTTTGAAGTAAAATTCAAACAAATTGAATTGTGTAACACAATTTTGAGGCCAACAACTGGTGGTCCCAAAGAAGTTTTATGCTTCATCCAACATGCCAGAAATACGGAAAGTCCAGGGAAGAGCGACTAGACAGAGTGCAAGACTGTGGCGTACGAGTTACCACATAAGAAAAGGTTGAAGGAGGTGAAACACTTCTGCCTAAGAAAATAGTGGCTAAGATCTAGCATGAGATGGATTTGAAATTATGAAGGGAAAAAGTAAGATGAACGCCTGCTGCTAGTTTAAAAATAAGCTGTTTATCAAGATGTCTTGGCACACATGGAAGCTTGTTATGGGGAAATTCCACACAGATGTGACAACATTTTCTTTTCACACCTAGCTTTGGAAACACATGGAGACCTTTAGACTTGATAAGGTACAGTCTTTTGTTTTTTTGTTTTTTCAATACATCTGTTTTGAAATAGACTGATATGTTCTTAATAAACTAACAAGTTGTAAAGGTAAAAAATAAAAGGTCACACATATTCCATATATATAAATAGGGAGGGACTCTCGTGGCAGCTTTCTGCAACACGATGAACACATACTGTAAGAGGCAAAATGTACAAAGGTCTAAAAACTTCCACCTTTAATACATAAAAATAAATATGAGGAGATATGCATAAAAGGGAGTAAATCAAGCAGATAAACAGAAGACAACACAACCCGCTGTCCACTGGACTCGATTAATAATAATAATTCTTTGCATTTATATAGCACTTTTCTCACTACTCAAAGCGCTCAGCAATTGGAGGATAAGGACCTTGCTCAAGGGCCCAACAGAGCAGAGCCCCTTTTGGCATTTACGGGATTCGAACCTTCCGATTGCCAGTGCAGATCCCTAACCTCAGAGCCACCACTCCTCCAAGTCTTAATTCGCCTATGCTTGTTACACTTATCCATCCATCCATCCATCTGGTACCAAGAAAGCACCTCATTTACCTCCTCGTTTTTTTTTCTCTTCCTGACACTGACACTGGCCTCTCTACCTACCAACCACAAGTTGAGTGTTTGTCACTCACATGGCGTCTGCCACTTGTTATATATTCTACTTTTATTCTATTAAAGAGACTCAGAATAAAAGGTTGGCTTGTTACATGTCCCGTTTACTTCCTTATTCCTAACCATCATATGCATACCATCCCATAATATACGGTTAATCCCAACAACCCTGCATATAAAGAAACAGACATCCCCACAAATGCTACGGCACTGTTGCGGATTTAACACGCTCCGGATATCTCTCGAGGATTAGCATCTCGCAAGATCTAACTTGTTAGACCCAGCCGAGTTACCGTGCAGGTGGCGTACACAAAGAATTTTCTGTTCCATGCGCCAATTTTTTATTGTGAGTTTTGCTGAATAACAACATTAATAAGTATATTGAAATAACATCCATATTTTATATTGGAGTCAGAAACAAATTTACCTATTTTTGCGGTGGCAGTCAACTTTTTGAATACCCCCAGAGCCCACCTTCAAAACAGTAAGGCCATACAGGCTTTTCAGAAAGTATTGTAGAATCCAACGAGTGGGCAAAAAACAGAGTACAGAGGTAAAAAATAAAAAATATAAAATAAAATCCAATAATTAGTGCAAGCACAGAAAAAGCTCAATGAAACTCACCAACGCCAGTGCATTCAATGAACCGCAAAGGACTGTGGCGTTACCCTTAGTCTTTCTGAGGCTAACAGCAGTCCCTTGACGAAGATGGGCAGGTGGCCCCACCTCTTGGGAGACATCCCATAAAACACATGGCTCATGGAAAATGATACATAGACGTAAAGAATCTAAATAATCAACAATATTAATATAAATAACGAACAAAAGAGACTTTTGAAACATAACACTGGGAAGCAGATATGCTCAATCACATCCAGTTTTCCAAATGATGTCTTTGCTCTCAGAACTTCCTCACGCTGGATGTTCTCTGTAAACTCTGGAAACTTATGGAAATGCACATCCTATGATGGCAGCCCTGATCGGGATGCTGGATCCACAACATTCTGACAATAACAGTTATATCAAAGCGGGTAAGATCATCACCACTTGGTTGAACACCAGCTAAACCTCTCAGCCATGTCAGCATTCTGTATATATTGAGCTGCAGCCACACGATGGGATGTGTGACACACGCAGCTATTTGTGTTAATGAGGTGATGGAACTAGTGACGTGGTAGTGAAGGTTTGGCTGCATCCTTACCTCTGATCACCAACTCTGTGTAGTGAACCAAAGAATAAGGCGTTGGATGGAATGATGAAAGTTCACTTTTTTCAGCAGGATTATGAAACTCGATGCTTATGACAGAGTGAGGAGATGAATTTCTACTGTTCTCGATTAAAGATGTGCAAAAGGCACAGCAGAATAAGTGAAGACCCAGAATTAGAACCAGGATATGCTGAAGGCGTTATATCACTCAGCTGGCCTGGGAGCAGTTTCCATCTTGCCTGTTACCACGACAACACTCACCAGGATAAAGAATCACAGAAAATGAGATGAGAGATGATTTAACCGCATCCTCAGCAATACTCTTATCTGTGTTCTGAGAGGATTTCTTTTCAGCACTGCTAATTTTGTCTTTTTGATGTCCTCATATATAATATAATCCAAACATTGTCACGTATTTAACAATGATATGGTAAAAAGAAAACGAGACAATGGTATAAATGTATTACTTCTGCTCGATGTAGCATTCAGTATTATACAAATATTGCTTGAATTTACATAGGAAACATCTCACAGAAGGCGACATAGTGATCTGTGTACTGCCTCAATAATGTAACATCCTGGGTTTGAATCTTGTGCCCACTCACTGCCTCTATGGGACTGGCATGTCCACTTGGTGTTTCTCTGGGTATTCCAGTTTTCTAAGTTGGACCCATTGGGTACGTGAGTGATGGACTGACTATCTGTCCACGGATGGTTCTTAAATTGTGGCGGATGCTGCCAGGATATGTTACGCACTGAATTAAATTAGGTGGGTTTGAAAATGTTATTAGTTGTAACAGGGTCACACGTAGGTTTGAATCAAATACAGTGCCTATAAAACGTATTCACACACTTAGTAGTTTTCACATTTTCTTGTTATACAACACTGATCAGCAGAAAAAGGCCCTTTAATGTCAAAGTGAAAACAGATCTCTCCAAAGTAGCCTAAATTATTAAAAATATAATGCATAAAACTGACGTGCAATCTTTATTGATTAGATTAGATTAGATAACCCTTTATTTATTATTTAGGCCATCTGCTGATGACAGAAGAATCCTCACTCTGGTAAAGAAAAAGCCCCCAACGCCTGTCCAACAGATCAGACAAAGCCTTCAGGGGGCCGATGTGTGTCTGTCAGAGATGACTATCAGCAGAAGACTTCATGAAGAGAAATACAGAAGCCACACTGCAAGATGTTAGCCATTAAAACAGGATGGCCAGATTACAGTTTGTGAAAAAGGACTTAAAAGAGCCTGCAGGATTCTAGAAGAAGGTCTTGTGGACAGACGAGACAAAGATGAACCTCATCAGAGTGACGGCAAGAGCAAAGTGTGGAGACCAAAAGGAACTGCCCGAGATCCAAAGCAGACCACCTTATTTGTTTAAACATGGTACTGAAGGTGTTATGGCTTTGGCATGTATGGCTGTCACAGAGACTGGCACACTTCTCTTCATTGCATGACGGGACTGCTGATGGCACAATGAATTCTGATTCAGAAAGCAGAAATTTCTGATCTGCTCAAGTTCCAGTAAACTCATTGGACGATGTTTCATCCTCCAACTAGATAATGATCAAGACATACTGCTAAGGAGTTTTTCAAAGCTAAAAAAATGGAAAACTCTTAAATGGCCTTCCATATGCTGAAGAGAAAAGTAAAGGGAACAAGACCCCCAAAACAAGCAGGAGTTGAAGATTGGCTGCATTAGAGGCTTGGCAGAACATCACCTCAACAACTGGTAATGTCTAGGTAAGGCAGACTTCAAGCAGTCATTTCACACAAGGGATATGCGACAAAGAACTAAATATGACAATGGCTTTAACAGATCTGCCATTGCTGTGTCCCAAACATTATGGTGTTCTGAAGTGGGGGGGGGGGGGGGGGGGGACCATGTAGAAAAAGTGTTTTGTGACCAAAATGTATTCAGATCCCATCTGAATTGTTTGATTTGTAATGTTAAACTGGAGCAGAGGAGGAAATCAAGGAAAAAATGTGTCTTTATCCCAAACATTATGGAGTGCACTGTATAAGGCTCCAGACTCTTAGGGTCCATCTGAGCAGTACATGACACAAACATTTAACTCTTTTGGGACTAATTATTTTTTCTCCCTTTTGTCCCAGGGCTGAATATCCCAGGTTATACTTCCTTAGAAGGCTGGCGTCCTTCAACATCTGCAATTAGATGCTGCAGATGTTCTATCAGACAGTGGTGGCGAGTGCCCTCTTCTACGCAGTGGTGTGCTGGGGAGGCAGCATTAAGAAGAAAGACGCCTCACGCCTGGACAAACTGGTGAGGAAAGCAGGCTCTATTGTAGGCACGGAGCTGGACAGTTTAACATCTGTGGCAGAGCGATGGGTGCTCAGCAGGCTCCTATCAATTAATGAGAATCCACTGCATCCACTGAACAGGATCATCTCCAGACAGAAGAGCAGCTTCAGTGACAGACTGCTGTCACCGTCCTGCTCCACTGACAGACTGAGGAGATCGTTCCTCCCCCACACTATGCGACTCTTCAATTCCACCGGGGGGGGGGGTAAACGTTAACATTATACAAAGTTATTGTCTGCTTTCACCTGCATTGTTATCACTCTTTAATTTAATATTGTTTTTTGTATCAGTATGCTGCTGCTGGAGTATGTGAATTTCCCCTTGGGATTAATAAAGTATCTATCTATCTATCTATCTATCTATCTATCTATCTATCTATCTATCTATCTATCTATCTATCTATCTATCTATCTATCTATCTATCTATCTATCTATCTATCTATCTATCTATCTATCTATCTATCTATCTATCTATCTATCTATCTATTTTTCCAAAAAACTCAGCTTTCTAAAAAGCACACAGAGCAATGGTTTCATGCATATACTGTGTCAACATAAAATACTTATTTATGGCAAATGGCACTCTGTTTTATATTCCAGGAACCCCTACAATATGCTTATTCACATACTTATTACATATGTGTTTGTCCCATCACTCATAAGCTGAAAGGCACTTTCTGGTATAAAACGGCTTGAAGCAGCCATAGTGTCCACCAGCAGGCCGCATTGTTTGGTGAAGTCCAAGCTGCTAGCTTGTCTCCCGCAGATCGATGCCTGTGTAGTCCTCCCGATTTTGTTGGGGCGTCAGCTGCATGAGCGTGTCTGGCACTATGATCAGCTGGGGACCAGTCAGCTGATACGGACACCTAACTTTTGTTTTCGATCTCCAAATCACTTGTATCAAAGTTCAATAAGTCAAAGTCCGATTCAGCAATAATATGCTGAATATGCAATAATATGCAAAAAATAAATAAAGAAATAAATAATATGTACATAGTATTTTGTTTTGTGCATTTGCATTCGCTCTCTTGCCCGATGTCGATGCCATTCTAGACGTTGCTTACTCTATGCTACTCACGCACATGTGGGGTTTCAACGCCAAGTCAACGAGTCTAACAGTCCTCCAAAGCAAAGAGTGTCTACCTATAATGTAAGGGTGAGGTTTATCAACATTTATAGCTTTCTTTCGCCATCTGCCCCTGATATCCATCCTCAACCCCTTGTGTTGACAAAAGTCGTACATCCGCCCTAAAAGAGTTAAAGAAACTCAAACAAGGCCAATTTAGAGTGATGTGACAAAAATGTCAATTTTCATTTCTCTTTAACTTTTGTAAATATTAAGGGTGCTCTTGTAGCATATCTGACAATTATGTAAAGAAAACAAATTATTTTCAAAAAGTTCTTATTTACTGTACAAAGCTAACCCAATGGAAGGGATATAAAAATGGACTAATCGAAATATATACAGTATACCACAAACAGAAGTAAAAGGTTAATTCCACACCCTCTCTGGGCCTACCTATAGAGATCTAAAATCCTGTTTAATAGGTGGGGTGTATAGTCCTCCTGACCACCATTGTTTCATAAACATTCTGCTCCTAGTACAGAAGAACGTAAGGAATGTGACAAACATGTGGTGACGTTTCAGTCCATCAAGCTTGTTTGTTTAGCTAATATTTAACCTGTCTCATCCAGAGATTTCTTAAAGGTTGTCAAGGTTTCTTCTTCAAAAACAGTGTCACAATGTAATCACAGTGTCTCCCTTAATGGTGTTTGAACATTGCTCTTAATAGTTTTAAATACTTTTTCTTTCTTATAACTGAACTATTTCTCGGAGGATCATTTTTAAAGTTAATTCTGGTCATTAACTGAGTGGTGGCTCTGAGGCTAAGGATCTGCGCTGGTATCCCAAAGGTTGCCGTATTTCGAATCCCCGTCACTGCCAAAAGAGATCCTACTCTGCTGGGCCCTTGAGCAAGGCCCTTAATCTTCAGTTGCTACAGGGGCGCTATAGAATGGCTGACCCTGCACTCTGACCCCAAGGGGTATGTGAAAAACCAAGTAATTTCCTTCGGGATTAATATAGTATAATAAATAAATAAAAAAATAACACATGTGCCCAGATTCATAAGGACATCTAGACTTTATGCATCCCATTGCATGCGTCGTTACTGAAAAAGTCTGTCCGCCCAAACTCTCGGCATTCTCAACCCTAATTACTGACATTTAATTTAAAGGGCCAGGCATCTCCTCAACAGACCATCCTGTCCCATTATACAATTGAGGTAGAATTATAAAATAGAAGACCCCACTGCCTCTCTCTGGCAACCTACGAGAATTTGGGTAAATTATTTATCATCCTCCACTGCCTGTTAGGATTGATTGTTCTTTTTCATAATATGGTAACACCTTAGTTTAGGTACTGCAAAAATGTGTCTATTACTTATGTATTCCTATGTAGTAAGACCTTAATGGACACTTCTTTGGGTCTTCATAACGCTTACAAAACATCAGTCAAGTGTTTCTTCATCTCTACAAGGTGACCTCCTAACAAAACATCCCTTTGGAGGGGTCTGAGGTGGTTTAATGGAGGTACATTTCTCTTAACATTACATTTTTAGTATACAACTTGTGAATCCTTCATATTACCAGCATGCCACACTACACAGAGGTGAAGAACCCATCTAGTGATCTTTTGCAGGTGTTTTGAAGACCAAAAGGACCCTTTGTTAAGGTCTTGGTCCATAAGCATAAATTAGGAATATTTGCATTTTTGCAGTACCTAAACTAAAAGGAGTTCAACAAGAACACGGGGACACAGCTGGACACTTATTAAGGGTAAATTTTGCACAAACATCTGGAAGTTTTTGTTTATACAGAGAACCACAGCCATATGGAATAAGTGACCAAGTAGTGTGTGTTATAATATGTTATAATATTAAGTTTAATGTCACTGTCTCTGTGCACACTGTTATGGATTCATTCATACAGGCAGACCAAGTATGGTACGCAGGGGCACAGCATTGAGAATTGCCGGGCCAAGCACAGGACTAGATAGCCAAGGACAACTGGAGGATTGTATAGTCAGCCTAAAGACAGAATAGTATACTCCTGTCCTCTGTCAGCACAAAATCTTCTTTCCTTGTTGGGAGAATGAGAACTGCATGTAGGCATTGTGCTGTTCCTGTATTTTTTGAAGGTGGGGTTTGAGTCCTTTCCTGTCCTTGTTTGGAGACCCGAGAAAGAGCCTGCACGTGGAGCAACCAGTATATAAGGATGGACCTACTGCCAATACACTTTGAAAGCTATCGGACGGAAGATTATGTCCTCCGTCCGGAAAAATCCTTTCAGCATGGTGACGAAAGATGGCAGACTGCGTAGATCAAGACTCCCACCTTGATAGAGTCTGTCATAAGCTTCCCGTCTGTAATACTGCGTAAAACCGTCAGTAAAGAAAGCTAAAGTATATCCTTTTTTCTCATGTGATTTTTGTACCGTCATAATCACTATGGGAGGGATATCATACTAGGCTCACCCGCCTTTTAAGGCGACCGACTTTTATCCTCAATTTGTGTGCGTTCCATGTGTACATCAGGCATGTAAGTGTAGGGAATGAGAACATCAAAGTGCCCATTCATAACATCTCCCGAAAACCTACGTTTTTTTATCCCCTCGAGTGCCTGTCCAAACTTGGTGTGTAGGACTCCATAATAATATACTTGAAACTCATAGGGGAACAGCTCTCCCGCTGGCATTAGCTCAGAAATGGCACCATAAGTTTGAGGCTTTGACATTTCAGTGAGATACTGAAGCTCATTTGTATAAGAGATTCCTGACGGCATCATTGTAAATGGCTGAAACCTTGACCAATTACTTAAAACATGTCGTACAATGTCAGCCCGAATCTGTACCGCTAAAGACGGAGTTTCATGCACTAAATAAGCTATAGATGAGAATAAGCAAGCACCATCTCCCCTGATATTTACTACGCAGTGAGGCATTTGTACTCCATCAACATTAATTATTTCCAGAGACATAATTTTGTCTGTTTTACCAGCGTATCGCGCACAAAAGCAAGGGAACGATGGGAGCACCAGAACTCTGCTCACATCGCGTCGCTTCATACTGCAAGCCACAAGTAGTAAGTCTGTGTTTGCACTCACGGGATGAAAGGACAATCCCGACAGCTTTTGTATACAGTAATCCCTCACTTATCGCGGGAGATAGGTTCCAAGGCTGACCGCGATAACTGAATTTCCGCGAAGTAGGGACACCATATTTATTTAATTATTTAACGTGTATTTGGACGTTTTTAAACCCTCCCTGTATTGTTTACAACCCACCATTTACTCTATTAATAACAGGGACAACTGCTAAGCAATATGAAATCGGTAGATAAGTTTACACTTACTGTATAGCGAAGTACACGTAGCAGCTTGTAGGCGGTCATGACGTCGTCGACCTTGTTGCAAAGATTCCTAAAGCAGATTCCATCCAGACTACTGCCTTATCACGTCCACTTGCAACTCGTTTTGCACCCTGGTTAAAGGACACTGCGGCTGTAGATCTTATATGCTTTTCCTCCTTTTTAAATAAAAAGAATCGGTGTCCTGCAGCAGTGTAGCTGTTCCCTTCCTTCAACATATCCAAAACCTTTACCTTTTCTGCAATCATTTGCATCTTCTGTTGGTGCCTGGACATGGCCCCTGCAGCAGTAGCACGTTAATGCTGAATGAGTGAGATGAGACTTCCTGGTTAATGCAACACTCCGTCGCTGAGCCAATCAGCAGCACACAGGAACTTAACTGCGTGCTCTGATTGGGTAGCATCTCTTGTATGAAATCAACTAGGCAAACCAACTGAGGAAGCAAGTAAAAAGACCCATTGTCTGCAGAAACCCGTGAAGCAGCGAAAAATCCGCGTTATATATTTAGATATGCTTACATATAAAATCCGCGAAGTCGTGAATCCGCGAAAAGTGAACCGCGAAGTAGCGAGGGATTACTGTAGTGAGATTTCTATATTTTTCGGTTACTTAACTTGCCACAATTTCAAAAGAACACATTTCCAGAGAGCTAATGCCTCCAAAGGAAACAGTGTGGTAGACTTTAAGGACCTTCAAAACTCAACTTGATGTTTTACTTGAAGAATTAAGTGGATAAGCTTTGGTGAGCTGAATGGCCTGTTCTCCTTCAGATTGTCCTAATGCTCGATAGTGTTACTCAGTAGGGCAGTGTGGTGGATAAGGTTCTGTGGTGGCAATCGGAAGGTTGCCAGTTTGAATCCCTGAAATGCCAGATGTGATTCTACTACTCTGTTGGGCCCTTCAGTAAGATCCTCAACCTGCAATTTCTCCGTCCTGGGTATGACATTTCATCCAACCCTGCAAGCAGGTCCTCCAGACTTTGAGGTTGGTGGAAGGATTGGCACTCCAGCCAAAAAAAAAACTCACACTGTTTAATTCCATTCAAATTAGTGTGGTGCTGAGGTGTCACCCGTTACACAGCTGCACTCTGATCCTAATTTGGGATCCTGAGGTGGTTTGTCATGTGGTGGGTGCAGAAACGCACTTTACCAGTGCATGCTCCTGACCTTCTCCTCCTTTACCCTAAATGAATTCTGGCTAACTATACTGAATGTCTCTTCTGCAGTTTTGAAACTCAGGGACTGTGATTCTAAAGTCAGATTTCAAGTTGCAGTAAATGTACTTTTAAGGAGCTTATAATTGATTAGCATTTTGCCACAACGCCATTTTGTTTTTCCTTGGACGTTGTCATTTTGTGGATTCTGTCATCATGGTGAGGATCCTGGTTGCGAACACCGTGACCTCTAGAGTTCTTAGGTCTTTTGTTCTCGTTTCCGACCTTTGATTTTAGCTCTCATTTTGGTTATGATGATAGATCTAGTGACTCTCTTGGTTTCGGCCTTAGCTGGTTTTTCGACTTCACATATCCGCTGGTCATTTTATTAATTAAAAAAAAAAAAAAAAGCTGTCTATCTTTGAGTCCATAAGCTCTCTAGCATTTGTTCCTCAACTGTAACTACTCCCAGGGCATTTATAATAATTCTTTGCATTTATATAGCGCTTTTCTTACTACTCAAAGAGCTCAGCAATTGCAGGTTAAGGGCCTTGCTTAAGGGCCCAACAGAGCAGAGTCCCTATTAGCATTTACTGTATGGGATTTGAACCAGCAAACTCCCATTTCCCAGTGCACATCCCTAGCCTCAGAGCCACCACACCGCCTATCAAATAAGGACAACATGCCCGAACAGGGACATGAACCCTGGACCCTCAGATTAAAAGTCTGATGCTCTACTGACTGAGCTATCTGGACTATTATATGAGCTACCACCCTGTAATGGTCTCCCATCCTCTTCTCTGACGTGACCATAATGTTGCCAGAGCTTATTCTCATTCATTAATTGGGACCTTGTGGCCTTCTTCTCATTTACATCTTATACAGGGTGAGGCAGAAAGGATGGACGTCTTTGAAATGGCTAGAACTCACCACTAGGTGGAGTGACAGATGTGTGGTAGGTGCTGTTAGGTTCGTGAAGTCTTAGCATTTTTTAATTTTCTTTTTAATTGAAGCCATGGAGCCGTGGATGATAAAACACTGCGTTTTTGCGTACGACTGTTTTGTCAAGAACAACCAATCTATTACCGCAGTTCAGCGTGAGTTTCATTGCCATTTCAATATCCACAGAAATAAAGCTGTTCCCGCTCATAACACTATCCTACGTTGGGTTAAAGCATTTTGTACACGAGGTACACTAAAGAACAATAGACCGCCGGGGGCTACACGAACGGCACGTACCCCTGAAAATGTGGAAAGCGTACGACTAGCCCTGCTGCGCAGTCCAAGTCGATCTGCTCGGAAGCATTCTTCTGAACTTGGCCTCAGTAATCATTTGGAGCGCTATATCAAGATGATAAACAACTTCTTTTTACCTGAATTACGACGAAAATGTATTCCCATCTGGCGTATGTGGTTTCAACAGGATGAGGGTGACAGCCCACACAGCTAGAGCATCAATGGATGTTATTCAACCTCTCTTCCATGGTCACCTCATTTCCAGGTTTGGTGACATTCATTGACTTATCCATGTGTGATTATTTCTTGTGGGGTCACCTCAAGGCACATGTATACGAGCATAAGCCCCGTACATTGGAGGAACTGAAGGAAGCCATTTGTGTGGAAGTCGCCCAAGTCGACAGAGCGATGTTGAAAAGAGTGGAGGCCAACTTCCATGAACGCCTTCAGAAATGCATCAGTGATAACGGACACCACATGGGAGATGTTGTTTTCCACACTTGATTTTGTCAAATGCCATTTCAATATGAACTCAAATCTTTCAATAAATTTCTTTGTAAGAAAAAATTAACAATTTTGTAATTTTGTAAAAAACGGCTGTCCTTTCTGCCTCACCCTGTAGAAACATCTGTATTGACAAATGATAAATCTGCTCGGTTCTTAGTGTTCAATATACATCAAAGTGAAGAAGTTGTGGAGAAACAAACATTTCCTGTGGGCACCACATTCTTTTTTTTCTTTTTATAATTGGCCATGTAGTTCCTTAGCTCCCTTAGTAATTAGTATTCATGTTATTATGCTAATAATAAATTCATAAGAATATGTTACCTACAGGCATGTTCTTTAAAACACGGTCTGTAGAGTGGAGCCAAAATCAGATGGGAAATTACAGTAAAGTTTCGTTTATGTTTCGAATGTTTAGAAAAGGGCAAGTGGACTCTTGGAAATGAAAGCGTTGTAAAAAGTTTTAATAAAGGTTGAGAGAAGTTTATTACTGTCATTATGTCTGAGGTTCGTTTATTTATTTATTTTTTGTTGTTAAAACTTTCTTGACTTTTGATTTAACGGCACTGAGTTATTCACAACATTCAGGTGATTTCTGGTCATAAGTGAAACACAAATATTTGGAAACAATCCTGAAGAAGGGCCTCGAGTCAAAAGCTCTTCTATGTGTTTCTCAGATATTTCCTACACATAAATCTTTCCACCTCATCACCTTTCTTATCAAAAGCATATTAATAAGGATTCGAATTTATACTGTGAAGCTTTGAAAAGGCGGTCCACAGAGAAATTTAACAGAACTGCTCTACAAGGTTGTTATGATCAGATAGAGAGAGCAAGCTTGGCTTTGAGAGAAAGCTTAGTCAGAAGAGTCAAATTCAGATTTGCAAATTTCCTCCAGCCAATCACCTGAAAGACAACACAAAAGTGACGTCAGATGCATGTAAGCAGGAGTCAAAAACTAGGATCCCGCTCTCTCTGTCTCTCTTTACTGTTTTAAATGTACGTTTTTCAGGTTTATGCTGGTCGATCGGTTGGTTCCCTCAAATTGAACACTTCATTTTACATTATTTTATTTAGGCCATTGAATGATATGCAAACTGCCCAGTGCATGAGTACATTTTGTCTACTTCAAGTCCCGGCCCACCCTTTATGTTTTTTTTATTGGTATTGATATGCTGAGTTATACCCCTGCAGCCTCAACAAGAAATAGATGATCTATCTCCGCATTTTTACCTTATTACTTTGTTGTTGTTTGAGCCAAATACAGCACACCTTTTGTCAGACATTTAAATTCTCTGAAGTTCTTCACATTGTCATATTGATGGATTGAGTACGTGGCTAAACAACAACAACATTTATTTCTATAGCACATTTTCATATAAATAATGTAGCTCAAAGTGCTTTACATGATGAAAAAAAGAGAAAAAAAGACAAAGTAAGAATTTAAAATTTAATAAGAGTAAGGTCCAATGGCCAGGGAGGACAGAAAAAAAACAAAAAAACTCCAGACGGCTGGAGAAAAAAAAAAAATCTGCAGGGTACCAGACAATGAGACCACCAAGCCCCCTCAGAGCTGTCTCAGAGCTCAGTGCAGTTCCCAGTTCATGCGCTTCATTTCACAAATACAGAATATCTAATTAGTCATCATCATCTACATGCTACACCGATCCCTCTCCCACTTGGACAGAGGCCGTGGTGCTGTAAGAATTATGTTTCTAGACTTCTCTAGCACCTTCAGCACCATCCAACCTCTGCTCCTTAGGGAACAGCTGACAGAGATGGGAGTAGATTCATACCTGGTGGCATGGATCGTGGACTATCTTACAGACAGACCTCAGTATGTGCGTCTTGGGAACTGCAGGTCTGACATCGTGGTCAGCTACACAGTTGCGCCGCAGGGGACTGTACTTTCTCTGGTCCTGTTCAGCCTATATACATCGGACTTCCAATACAACTCGGAGTCCTGCCACGTTCAAATGTTCGCTGATGACACTGCTATCATGGGCTGCCTCAGGAATGGGCAGGAAGAGGAGTATAGGAACTTAATCAAGGACTTTGTTAAATGGTGCAACTCAAACCACCTACAACTGAACACCAGCAAAACCAAGGAGCTGGTAGTGGATTTTAGGAGGACCAGGCCCCTCATGGACCCCGTGATCATCAGAGGTGACTGTGTGCAGAGGGTGCAGAACTATAAATACCTGGGAGTGCAGCTGGATGATAAATTGGACTGGACTGCCAATACTGATGCTCTGTGTAAGAAAGGACCGACTATACTTCCTCAAAAGGCTGGCGTCCTTCAACATCTGCAATAAGATGCTGCAGATGTTCTATCAGACACTTGTGGTGAGCGCTCTCTTCTACGCGGTGGTGTGCTGAGGAAGCAGCATAAAGAAGAGGGACGCCTCACGCCTGGACAAACTGGTGAGGAAGGCAGGCTCTATTGTTGGCATGGAGCTGGACAGCTTGACATCTGTGGCGGAGCGACAGGCGCTGAGCAGACTCCTGTCAATCATGAAGAATCCACTGTATCCACTGAACAGGATCATCTCCAGACAGAGGAGCAGCTTCAGTGACAGACTGCTGTCACCGTCCTGCTCCACTGATAGACTGAGGAGAACGTTCCTCCACCACACTATGCGACTCTTCAATTCCACCCGGGGGATAAATGTTAACATTATACAAAGTTATTGTCTGTCTGTATACCTGCATTGTTATCACTCTTTAATTTAATATTATTTTTTTATCAGTATGCTGCTGCTGGAGTATGTGAATTTCCCCTTGGGATTAATAAAGTATCTATCTATCTATCTATCTATCTATCTATCTATCTATCTATCTATCTATCTATCTATCTATCTATCTATCTATCTATCTATCTATCTATCTATCTATCTATCTATCTATCTATCTATCTATCTATCTATCTATCTATCTATCATATAGTGCCTTTTCATGTCTATCTATCTATCTATCTATCTATCTATCTATCTATCTATCTATCTATCTATCTATCTATCTATCTATCTATCTATCTATCTATCTATCTATCTATCTATCTATCTATCTATCTATCTATCTATCATATAGTGCCTTTTCATATCTATCTATCTATCTATCTATCTATCTATCTATCTATCTATCTATCTATCTATCTATCTATCTATCTATCTATCTATCTATCTATCTATCTATCTAGTCTGATATTGCCTGTTTTGAATAGAATTGATATGATTGGTGGTTTTTAATGCTCTGAAGGATGGGAGTTTCAAAATCCTCTTTCCACAATGACTTAAATTCTGCTCTATCAGTGAAATACGGGATGTCTGATAACCGTGCATATTTCCAATTGCTCTAGCTGGGGATAGTATTTAAACTTGCCATAACTAACTCTCAGTTTGGTTAGATGACATTTATAATCACTGCCTGTGAACACTGAATAATGAAGCAATAAAGGACAAGATCTATAAATGGTGACTGAAGTAATAGATAGTGTCTGAAGCTGATTAGGAGGAGAACCTGACATTACTATTTACTTTTAGAAACCAAAGTGGTTAATTACAGAAAGAGGGGATACTCAGCAAGGAGACTCTAGGAAGGAAATAGCAGATGTAGTTTAACTGCATGATTAAAGCCTAACACATTTCAATAAATAATGGAGTACATGGAATTAAGCATGCATGCCAAAGGAAGGTTTTGAAGGCTCTGCATATTTAGGAACAGGGAGGACTGAGTGTGGTGTGACACAGTTGTTGACAAGTTTTTCCTTTTAATCTCGGGGTGAGGGAGGACATTTATGTTTATTCGCTTGGCAGATACTTTTATCCAAAACGAATTACAAAAGAGGTCAACATAATCGAGTCAACATCAGTGTGTGGCAACGTTTGGGAACAATTGTTAACAGGACAAGTTACAAAATTGATTGTTAGAAAAAAGTACAAACTATTTACAATTCCTAGGTTACAAAAACCATCCATCCATTATCCAACCCGCTATATCCTAACTACAGGGTCACAATGGTCTGCTGGAGCCAATCCCAGCCAACACAGGAAACAAAACCAGGCCTAACAGATAATATCATTAACACAGAAATTCACCAAACTAGAGTCTTCAAGCACTTCTTAAACACATTAAGAGAGTCAGAATTTCTAATGGAGAAACTTCTCATGTCTCTCCTCCTTTGACTCCTGAACTTCCACCCTTCTGCCCTGTCCTCTATATAAGAAAGAAGCAGACCGGAAGTTGGCATTTATTTTGCGAGTCTGCATCTGAAGGTGACTGATCTATTTCCTAACAAGTGAACCCTTAAGACCGAAGAAGACCAAGAGGGGTCCCTATTTAGTTGTACAGACTACTTGCAGGTACTGCCATTAAACAGGGATTTCAATCCTTCATCTCTCTCTGTGTCCTTTATCTTTTTACAATGGACTCATAGTGTTGGATTAACCCATTTAAATGCAAATAAGGGACAAAGGTGATCCGCTGTGGCAACCCCTAACAGAAGCAGCCGAAAGAAGAAGAAGAAGATCAAAACCCACACAAAAACAATTAACATCTGACCTGTGTCAATCTATGCATTGGAGGCATCAGTGCACTGTATAATCACAATTGTACAAATTAAACTTTGATAATAATAATATTAAAAATCTCTGCGATGGCGTTTACATCCCTCTATTTTCTCAATTCTTTTTTTTAACATTTTATTGAATTTAATTAAAATCAAACAACATTCCATACAAGCAAGTGAAGTTTTACAAAACTATGTTTGAAACAAATCAAGCACCACCTTAGTTTCTCAATTCTGATGGCTACATTACCAAAAACAAATTTGCACAATCAGTGTGTTTTCAGTCCAGTGAGATAATCAATGACATAAATATACTTTCACTCAAGACGCTATCTTCCAAAATGCCCATCAGCAGTATGCATTCAAAACCAAAGGATGGCAACCTTTCAATGGCTGCCTACTAAATTATATTTTAATCTGTTTAATTGAGAGCAGATGTGAGAATAAAAAGCATTTAAAAACATTGAAAAATGCCTGGTGCTCCACCTCTTTTGGAGCTGTGACTTCTTCCAGATCGCTCCAATACTTATTGACGGCTTTTTATTTATCCAACAGCTGCACATTTCAATTCTTCCATATCGTTAATATGCAACTAAATATTTCAGTACAGGAAGTCATCTCTCTCCTGCAAATACAGGTCTGAATTTGAAGACACAAGTGACACACAATGCACAGATGTGCCATCATCTGGTGTTTGGTGTAGAAATTTACATGATAGATAGTTAGATGAATGTGAAAGGCAGCAAATGATGTATACAGAGATAACGAAGAGCCTGTTTGAACAATATAGGAAAGGTGTTAGTGCCAAGTGAGGTGTTGTGCGTAATTACAGAAATGACTGAAGGAGTCAGGAGGAGTCAAGGAGTCAAGTGGACAGGCAGTGGGGCGACTAGAGAAGACGTGGTGGAGAGAGGAGAATATTGTGGTGTGTTCAGGAGGGAGCAGGTCGACTGGTGGTGATGATGAGAATGGACTGCTGATAACAGTCGCCTTTTCCTTTAATAAATCTGCAAAGTCATCAACATTCAAGGAGGCTGAAGGTGGAGGCAGTGCAAGGTTGAGGAGAGAGGTGAAGGCAGAGAACAAGCCATGAATATTAGAAGTGTTGCCAGTCCTGTTTTGGAAGAAACTTTCCTTAGCATTCGTAGTAGCACATTAGAAGGAAGGAAGAAGAGATGGATACTTGTCCAGGTCAGCCTGGATCTATGACTAACACAATGTCCTTTCAGCTGTCCTAAGACTACACAGAGCTTCAGAAAGCCATGGACATGAGGGCCTTTCACGTGCAGGCCTAGTGGAGAGAGGACAGACAGTATCAAGGCAAGAGGAGAAAGCTGTGCAAAAGTTTTTGTTTTTCTCTATGTTTAATACTTGTGTCTTCTTCTTCTTCTTCTTCATCTTTTCCCTCTTCTATGTGGGGGTCAAACCTTCTCCATACAGCTCCTCCCCAGTCAGACCCTTCCCCTTCAAAATCATCTTTTACTTTATCCTATCCATCCCACTCCATTTTAGCCTCCCTCACTTTCACTTCCCCTGGACTTCCAATACCATCACTCTTTTGCACACATCTTCTTTGTATCTTCTCATCACATGTCCATACCACTTCAACCCACCTTCTTGTACATTCTTCGATATCCCACTTTTGTTATTCTACTGATTGCCTCATTTCTTATTTGTAACACCACCCATCCATCTCCACATCCTCATTTCTGACACATCCAACTTCTTCTCCTGCTGTGCTCCCTTTACTGGCAATGTCTCATCTACAAACACCATTTCTGGTCTCACCACTGTCTTCAAAATCTCTCCTTTAACCTTCACCTTAATTTTTTGATAACACAAGACTCCTGATACCTTCTTCCAATTGTTCCACCCACACTGCACTGTGTGGGTTATCTCTGAATCTAATTCTCCATCTTGGGCTACTACGGATCATAGATATTTACATTTATCCACTCTTTTCATTAGCTCTTTCTGCAGGCTAACATTTAAATCCGGATCATCATGAAATCTCATATATTCTGCCTTCCTCCAATTTATCTTCAATTCTCTGTCTTCCAAAGCCCTTCTCCATTCTTCCAACTTCCTGTCCACTTTCTCTTTTTTGATGCTACACAGCACAATGTCATCAATGCTTAATATAATGACTGTAATTATACGAGGGTTGTTTCATAAGTTTTGAGACTTTTTTTAAATAGATCCAACATGGTTTGGTCAATTCCAAAGAAAATTTTTACTCACATAACCTCGTCATTTGGCAACACTTCAGTGCTGTTCAACATACTCTCCCCCGATTTCAATGCACTTTTTCATGCGATAAATCCAACGATCAAAACAGTGACGAAAATCAGGTTCAGTCAGTTGGTCAAGCTGCTCTTCCACCGCAGAAATGAGGCTGTCGCTGTCCTCAAAATCCATTCCTTTCAGCTCCTTCTTCACCGTCGGGAACAGCCAGAAGTCACAGGGTGCCAAATCTGGTGAACAAGGGGGCGGATGAAGGACTTCAATCCCAGATTTGGCAAGGAACTCAACAGTTTTGTTTGACTTGTGAGGCGGCGCGTTGTCATGGTGAAGGATGAAGTTTTTCAAGGTGTGATTAGGGCAACCTCTAGTGAGATTTTTGAAAACTTCTGGAAGGCACAGGGTTGTGTAGATATCAGAGTTCATCGTCGTGCATTCAGGACGTGGAACTGACGCAATAATTTTTTTGTAGCCAAAAAAGACGGCAAACATGGTCCTCTTGGCTGACCTTTGGCGCCTGGCTTTCAGTGGAGGAAGGCAACCTTTTGGACCCCACTTCGAGCTCTTTTTCTCATCTCCATCTGTAGCTGGGTGGGCCAAACATTTATTAGAAGATGTGAAAGGATTGTTGAACAATAGAAAAAAATTTTGTCCACCTCCGATGACGGCAAGTGATCGAGTCTCAAAACTTATGAAACAACCCTCGTATACAAGCGTATTTTCACAAATTAGTTTCATTAATTACTGCAATACATTTTACACAACTGATTACTAAGATTTATATTTCATCATGGTTTTGAATCAGATAGTGTGTGCCCCTATATCTTTGATTGCATTTAAAAATAGCACAATAATATTTAGAAATGCAGCCCACTCCTAAAGAAGTTAGAACCAAAAAAGTTGTCCCGCTTTGCTTCTTAACTGAAATTCTCCCCCTGTCTATGTCTGTCTGTGCTGAATGTGGTAAATCAGGAGCACAGATCACTTTTTATTAAGTTAATTAAAGTTTCCCCAAGAGATAGGACTTGTTTTGATTGATTCTTTTCTTGGTAACTAAGACAAAGCTGTCAGTCCAAAAGTCAATATGTCAGTGAACATAAGGCTTTAAGATGAGAAAATAAAGCAGGTCATAGATAATCTAGAGAGCTTGTAAATATGTAGTGAACTTATAAAAAAGACAAAGAGCGTGAAAATGAAGAATACATTATAGTCGCTCAAACTGGCTTAGTGGGGGTACAGCTATTATCACAAAAATAGGAAAGTCAAAGACAAAATATTCAAAACAGTCACGGTGTAAAAAAAAAGAGGAAAATGTGGATAGAATATTAAAGAGAGTTTTAATTAAAAGCTGACTCTGAGGCTAAGGATCTGTGTTGGTCTCTGGAAGGTTGCCAGTTCAAATCCCATCACTGCCCAAAGGGATCCTACTCTGTTGGGCCCTTGAGTAAGGCCCTTAACCTAAAAACTGCTCCAAGGACTCTGTACAATGACTGACTTCCAAAAATCAAGTGAAACGACATTTTCCCCTCGGCAATTACCGCATATATTCTCGTATAAGTTGGGTCTTGAAACCCGAAAAAATGACTTATACGCCCGTTCAAAAATACGACACTTAATTTTTTTTCTTGCTTCCTCCAATCTGACGCCAGTTTATCAGACACATCAAATTTTGTTGCAGTAGCGCAGTTACCAATTTCTTTTGCCACTTCAACAACTTTTAATTTAAAACCAGCTTCATATCATCTTCTGATCAAACACTCCATCGTAGATAAGGGATGCTCTTACGATAAAGGTGTACATAAAACAGTGCAAACGTCGCTTCAGAATAGTTAGGGTATAACCGTGTGGTCATGTAGGCACAATACATGGAAAAAAAGGCCATGTGCTCCATGGTTACTCTCTCAGGTGGGCATTAGCATATAGTAATCTCTTGGACCAATAGTGTCAGTTTTCCGCATTCGACTTATACTACCGACATTATAAAAATGCCGGAAATTATACAGCAAAATCAAGCCCCGATTCATCTGCGGGAGAACTTAAACGCGATTATATACAGTTAGGTCCATAAATATTTGGACAGAGACAACTTTTTCCTAATTTTGTTCTGTACATTACCACAATGAATTTTAAATGAAACAACTCAGATGCAATTGAAGTGCAGACTTTCAGCTTTAATTCAGTGGGGTAAACAAAACGATTGCATAAAAATGTGAGGCAACTAAAGCATTTTTTTAACACAATCCCTTCATTTCAGGGGCTCAAAAGTAATTGGACAATTGACTCAAAGGCTATTTCATGGGCAGGTGTTGGCAAGTCCGTCGTTATGTCATTATCAATTAAGCAGATAAAAGGCCTGGAGTTGATTTGAGGTGTGGTGCTTGCATGTGGAAGATTTTGCTGTGAACAGACAACATGCGGTCAAAGGAGCTCTCCATGCAGGTGAAAGAAGCCATCCTTAAGCTGCGAAAACAGAAAAAACCCATCCTAGAAATTGCTACAATATTACGAGTGGCAAAATCTACAGTTTGGTACATCCTGAGAATGAAAGCAAGCACTGGTGAACTCAGCAACGCAAAAAGACCTGGACGTCCACGGAAGACAACAGTGGTGGATGATCACAGAATCATTTACATGGTGAAGAGAAACCCCTTCACAACAGCCAGCCAAGTGAACAACACTCTCCAAGGGGTAGGCGTATCGATATCCAAGTCTACCATAAAGAGAAGACTGCATGAAAGTAAATACAGAGGGTGCACTGCAAGGTGCAAGCCACTCATAAGCCTCATGAATAGAAAGGCTAGATTGGACTTTGCTAAAGAACATCTAAAAAAGCTAGCACAGTTCTGGAAAAACATTCTTTGGACAGATGAAACCAAGATCAACCTCTACCAGAATGATGGCAAGAAAAAAGTACGGAGAAGGCGTGGAACAACTCATTATCCAAAGCATACCACATCATCTGTAAAACACGGTGGAGGGAGGCAGTGTGATGGCTTGGGCGTGCATGGCTGCCAGTGGCACTGGGACACTCGTGTTTATTGATGATGTGACACAGGACAGAAGGAGGCGAATGAATTCTGAGGTGTTCAGAGACATACTGTCTGCTCAAATCCAGCTAAATACAGCAGTCGAATTGATTGGGCGGCGTTTCATGATACAGATGGACAATAACCCATAACATACAGCCAAAGCATCCCAGGAGTTTATTAAAGCAAAGAAGTGGAAAATTCTTGAATGGCCAAGTCAGTCACCTGATCTTAACCAAACTGAACATGCAGTTCACTTGTTGAAGACTAAACTTCAGACAGAAAGGCCCACAAACAAACAGCAACTGAAAGCCGCTGCAGTAAAGGCCTGGCAGAGCATTAAAAAGGAGGAAACCCAACATCTGGTGATGTCCAGGAGTTCAAGACTTCAGGCTGTCATTGCCAGCAAAGGGTTTTCAACCAAGTATTAGAAATGAACATTTTATTTCCAGTTTTGTCCAATTACTTTTGAGCCCCTGAAATGAAGGGATTGTGTTAAAAAATGCTTTAGCTGCCTCACATTTTTATGCAATCGTTTTGTTCACCCCACTGAATTAAAGCTGAAAGTCTGCACTTCAACTGCATCGGAGTTGTTTCATTTAAAATTCATTGTGGTAATGTACAGAACCAAAATTAGAAAAAAGTTGTCTCTGTCCAAATATTTATGGACCTAACTGTATGGTAATAAAGTACAACAAATCAAAAAAGACAAAAATCAAAACAGACAATCTGGCATGTGATGGAGTACTTAAGTAAATAAAGAAAAATAAATAGAAATGTCAAACCAACCAAATACTTCATGTGTTATAGTATGTGGTCAAGTGAGGAACGACAAATCCAAGGAAAAAATGTTGGGGTCCCAAATCAATCGTCTGCCTTTAATTAAGTAAAAAAAAACCCCAACAAACATAATTAGGTGCTCTTTGGTGCAAAATAGAACAAAAAGTTCATCGAAATCGAAAAAGAGCCATCAGGCTTTGTAGAAGGCTTCTTGTCAGTCACCAGATAGGAGCGCCATCCTCCATCCTCTGTCCTCCGTCCTCCTTCCAGCAGCCTTGTGGTTTATAGGTGGGGGACCAGAAGGGGCGGAGTCAGATTTCATCACTGGGCATCCTCTCAGTACAGTGAAAGGAGCAGGTGAGGACACAGTTAGCACCACTGCCCCCTCTCGACACGGGGTGGTAGTGCACACGTCAGATGAGCCTGAAGAGTGAGCCACTGATGCACAGGTGTGACAAGCATAAACAATCAAAACATTTTTATAATTATTTAGGGAGACAATATTTATCATGGCAATAATTATTATTCGATTGATTGATTGATTGGCTATATTATCTGTCCCGTGAGTATGTATTCTTGTTTTTTTCTTATGTTTCTGCTGCTGTATGCTTTTTTATTTGCCCATGAGACTAATAACGTTTATCTAATCTAATCTAATTAGCATTTGGATTTAAAGGAACACTCCACCCAACAATGATATTTTTTTTATGTTACCTAACCCAAGTAGGTAGGCAATCAAACTCAACTGCTATGACCAATGCTGTACAGCGGTAAACGATCTGAAAAACATCCATGGAAGAAAGAACAAAATTTCTTACGTAACTTGCATCTCATAACCTACAGTGCATCCGGAAAGTATTCAGAGCGCATCACTTTTTCCACATTTTGTTATGTTACAGCTTTATTCCAAAATGGATTAAATTCATTTTTTTCCTCAGAATTCTACACACAACACCACATAATGACAACGTGAAAAAAGTTTACTTGAGATTTTTGCAAATTTATTAAAAATAAAAACATTGAGAAAGCACATGTACACAAGTATTCACAGCCTTTGCCATGAAGCTCAAAATTGAGCTCAGGTGCATCCTGTTTCCCCTGATCATCCTTGAGATGTTTCTGCAGCTTCATTGGAGTCCACCTGTGGTAAATTCAGTTGACTGGACATGATTTGGAAAGGCACACACCTGTCTATAGAAGGTCCCACAGTTGACACCTCATGTCAGAGCACAAACCAAGCATGAAGTCAAAGGAATTGTCTGTAGACCTCCGAGGATTGTCTCGAGGCACAAATCTGGGGAAGGTTACAGAAAAATTTCTGCTGCTTTGAAGGTCCCGATGAGCACAGTGGCCGCCATCATCCGTAAGTGGAAGAAATTCAAAACCACCAGAACTCTTCCTAGAGCTGGCCAGCCATCTAAACAGAGCAATCAGGCTTAGTCAGGGAGGTGACCAAGAACCTGATGCTCACTCTGTCAGAGCTCCAGAGGTCCTCTGTGGAGAGAGGAGAACCTTCCAGAAGGACAACCATCTCTGCAGCAATCCACCAATAAGGCCTGTATGGCAGAGTGGCCAGACGGAAGACACTCCTTAGTAAAAGGCACACGGCAGCCCGCCTGGACTTTGCCAAAAGGCACCTGAAGGACTCTCAGACCATGAGGAAGAAAATTCTCTGGTCTGATGAGACAAAGATTGAACTCTTTGGTGTGAATGCCAGGCGTCACGTTTGGAGGAAACCAGGCACCGCTCATCACCAAGCCAATACCATCCCTACAGTGAAGCATGGTGGTGGCAGCATCATGCTGTGGGGATGTGTTTCAGCGGCAGGAACTGGGAGACTAGTCAGGATAAAGGGAAAGATGACTTCAGCAATGTACAGAGACATCCTGGATGAAAACCTGCTCCAGAGCGCTCTTGACCTCAGACTGGGGCGACGGTTCATCTTTCAGCAGGACAACGACCCTAAGCACACAGCCAAGATATCAAAGGAGTGGCTTCAGGACAACTCTGTGAATGTCCTTGAGTGGCCCAGCCAGAGCCCAGACTTGACTCTGATTGAACATCTCTGGAGAGATCTTAAAATGGCTGTGCACCGACGCTTCCCATCCAACCTGATGGAGCTTGAGAGGTGCTGCAAAGAGGAATGAGCGAAACTGGCCAAGGATAGGTGTGCCAAGCTTGTGGCATCATATTCAACAAGACTTGAGGCTGTAATTGCTGCCAAAGGGGCATCGACAAAGTATTGAGCAAAGGCTGTGAATACTTATGTACATGGGATTTCTCAGTTTTTTTTATTTTTAATAAATTTGCAAAAACCTCAAGTAAACTTTTTTCACATTGTCATTATGGGGTGTTGTGTGTAGAATTCTGAGGAAAAAAATTAATTTAATCCATTTTGGAATAAGGCTGTTACATAACAAAATGTGGAAAAAGTGATGCGCTGTGAATACTTTCCGGATGCACTGTACATGTCCAATATCTATTTGTATGGTCAAAACTTGCCAAATGTGTGATTTTTTTGCTAAAATATTATTATCAGTTATTTCCTGGGCAGGTGACATCCATTATAAAGCAGGAAAGATGTGTCTCATCAGGCCAAAGATATGGCACACCAGGGGGAGTTCTGTCACCTTTGAGGTCCAGGTCCAAAATGAATGTCTCCTTCTAGGGAATCCCTGTATTTATGGTGTCCCGAGCTGAAGGGGTTTCAGCCTCCTCTAGGCATTGCGGGAAGGGCGTGACGCCATCCTTAGACGTCTTCTCAGAACTGCGGCGGAGAGAGAATACATGGTTAGTGCCCAGTGCCCCTTCTCTTCCCAAGGTACCTTCTGAGAGCCTGGAAGGTGGCCTCTGGGCACACATGCATGACAATATATTCAAAGTTTCCATTAGCTATGACATGCTAGCATTAAGAAGGCTGAGAAGAGGATTACTACCATGTATGTTTTAAACCATGAATCAGAACATCTCAACCGATGCAATAAGAAATTGAATGGTACAGTATCTACCAAACTTTATTTAGCAAAAGCTAACTTAAATACAGTTTATGAATCAATTATAATAAAAGTATTTAACTGTATTAGCACTCCTCGAATATGTCATAAAATTAAGTTTTATGGCTCAGATTAAGTGAGATAGCAAAAAAACTAGTTTTGCAGTTGGAGAAAGTAATTAAAAGATAAAGTACAAAATTTTCGATAAGATTGCTTTTGGATCTAATAAAACTGTTTTTTTTTTTTGCTCACTTAATTAAAAAATAACTAAAGCAATTTTACACTAGCTACACTATATAAATGTAATTCCTTCAGTAAAGAATATGGATTTAAATGTAATATTTGGCTTCCTAGTTTTTACATTTTCATGAAGATATAAATGTTTTATTAGAATGAATATTTGCGTTACCCACTTTATTTATTTATTTTATTTAAATGTCTTCTGGAGCAAGTCATTGACATTGTGTTATTTAAAACCCACTTCTTTGTACATGATAAGAAGTAGAAAATATTATATTATTGGCGGGGCAGTGAGAAAGTGTTCTCCTTCACCACCCCAGGAGACGCGTCTCAGTTGGTGGCCCAGTTACTGTCGGTGAGGAGTTTGCACATTCTGCCCATGCCTGTCTGGGTTTCTCTCTCTAAATAATAATAATAATAATTCTTTACATTTATATCGTGCTTTTCTCACTACTCAAAGCACTTTACATAGTGAGTGGGGAGCCTCTTCAACCACCACTAATATGCAGCACCCACCTGGATGATGCGACGGCAGCCATTTTGCCTCGTTACGCTTACCACACATTGGCTGTTAGGTGGTAAAGGAGCTGTTAGATAGAGACAGGGGATGATTAGGGATTGCAGAATGACCAGGCTGTGGTGGGCAATTTAGGCTGGACATCGGGATACCCCTACTCTTTACAAAGGATGCCCAGGGATCTTTAATGACCACAGACAGTCAGGAGCTCTGCTTTACGTTTCCTTTCAAAGGATGGCGCTATTTTTACAGCACAGTGTCCCCATCACTGCACTGGGGCATTGGGATCCACACACAGACCGTTGGCCTCACCAACACCTCTTTGTGGTACAAATAAATATGGATGAATTAACATAGAGCTGCAAAATGCATAGAAATAATAATTTTTTTCAGCATGACATTATTTCATCCACTAGATGGCAGCAGAATACTGTCCCAAGTGTTATTCTGGTGTAAAACTTTATGATGGACAAACCTCATCCTGAATCTGACTTGTGGTTGACCGTAATTACATACAATTCTCTGTCCGAGTCACACTCAGGGTTAATGCCAAGTAGGTCTAGCAATTTATCATCTTATATATAATTCGCCAGTCTACTCACTCACTCACTCACGTCTGTCCGAAGCCGAATGCGCAGTTGCCTTCTGCGCAGCTGCCCGAAAAACCTTGCGAGACCAACATCGCGGCAGGCGGTGGATTTACGGCCACAAAAATTCAAAGAGAAAGGCGACTTCGATTAAAGCTCTAGAGGCCTAAAGGGCGATTTCGACTACACCTCGAGGCCTAATTACACATTCATTCAATACACCTATATCAGGTTTGTGGTGCTTATACTTATTACTATTGCACTCGTGCCCATCTCATCTTACGTTGTCGAAACGGGCTCTTTGTCTAGTGAACAAATATAGCATCATGAGTGTCATGTTTTGGTCACCAGGTTTATCACGGCGATTTAGTCGTATAGTGCCGTGGGCATCTGTTTTACTATCCGTGACACTATGTGTGGACCAATTCACATCGTCAGCAGTAAAATAAGAAGACCAGGGAAAGACAAAGTTTTGGGGGTAGCCAATTTGTGAATTTCCCCTTGGGATTAATAAAGTATCTATCTATCTATCTATCTATCTATCTATCTATCTATCTATCTATCTATCTATCTATCTATCTATCTATCTATCTATCTATCTATCTATCTATCTATCTATCTATCCCGTTTACGTGTAAAAAAAAAAGGAGTTGAGTTGACTTTTAAGTCAAAAGAGGTCTTCAAAGACCTGTGTTAAAAACAGAACTGAGGTGTATAGGCAAAACATGGCGATTACAAAGCAGGCTGATGGGAAGAGGCGGATTCAGAAGGACTGGAAGCGGAAGTGATGTCATTTGGAGTCAGGGTTGGCTGGACTTCTTTAAGAGGTGGGTCCTTCTGTTGGTCTGCAGAGGAATAGAGGAGAAAGATTTAGAGTACAGCACCAACCCCTGGACTGGTGGAGAAATACTGTTATTCGAGTCTCCCATTCACACGTGTGTGACATACAGTAGCAGTACTGCTTGATTCAACTAATGGTTTTGTTTCAATTTGTTCTAAAACTGACCTTATAGCTTCAAGTCTACATGGCATTTGGTTTAGGATGAAGGCTCTGTTTCACCCATGAATATTGAGAGTCACCATAGAGTGGCAAAACGTTAGGACATATTAATAATTACTTGTGGGATAATGTTATTTTATCCACTAGATGGCAGCAGAATACTATCCCAAACATTATTCTAGCTTAAAAATTTAAAATGGATCATTAAACGTCACCCTGCCTGACTCATGCTTAACTGTAATTACTTTGAATTCTACACCGGAGTCACACCATGGAGGTTAAACTGCTTATCATCACCTAACCCTAAACCTTGCCTAATCTTAACAGATTGGACCCCTCGCCTAATCTTAAGGGATTTGACCCCTTCCCTGATGTTAAGATGAGGAATTAGATATCTAATCTTAATGGTGCTTTGACGCCTAATCTTAAATATTTGGGAGTGGTGTCTGATTTTAAAATGATAAATCTGGGATTGGGAGGCCCTATCTTGTAAGAGATGGAGGGGTTTAGGGAGGAATTTGAAAGGCAGGAGATGGATAAGGATTATACGAGCTTGGTTTCTTCTGATAGTATTGATCCGCCAGTCGGTTTTCACAATAAATCTATTCTACCAATGAAATTTACATATTCGGCTCAGGCGCAACAAATGGTATGTTTTATGTATGAATTTTCCAACAACACAGCAGTCTTTCCAGCCCTTAAATTCCTATATGCTTCTCACAGCCTATAGAAAAAACAAAAATTTAAAAGACATTAGTACATGCGTCATGTCTTCTTCTTCTTTCGGCTGCTCCCGTTAGGGGTTGCCGCAGCGGATCATCTTCTTCCATATCTTTCTGTCCTCTGCATCTTGCTCTGTTACACCCATCACCTGCATGTCCTCTATCACCACATCCATAAACCTTCTCTTAGGCTTTCTTCTTTTCCTCTTCCCTGACAGCTCCATCCTTAGCATCCTTCTCCCAATATACCCAGCATCTCTCCTCTGCACATGTCCAAAACAACGCAATCACGCCTCTCTGACTTTGTCTCCCAACCGGCCAACTTGAGCTGACCCCCTAATGTCCTCATTTCTAATCCTGTCCATTCTCATCACACCCAGTGCAAATCTTAGCATCTTCAACTCTACCACCTCCAGCTCTGTCTCCTGCTTTCTGGTCATTGCCACCGTCTCCAACCCATATAACATAGCTGGTCTCACTACCGCCCTGTAGACCTTCTCTTTCACTCTTGCTGATACCCGTCTGTCACAAATCACTCCTGACACTCTTCTCCACCCACTCCACCCTGCCTGCACTCTCTTCTTCACTTCTCTTCCACAATCCCCATTACTCTGTACTGTTGATCCTAAGTATTTAAACTCATCCACCTTCACCAACTCTACTCCTTGCATCCTCACCATTCCACTAACCTCCCTCTCATTTACACACATGTATTCTGTTGTGATGATCCTACTGACCTTCACCCCTCTCCTCTCTAGAGCATATCTCCAGCTCTCCAGGGTCTCCTCAACTTGCTCCCTACTCTCACTACAGATCACAATGTCATCAGCAAACATCATAGTCCACGGGGACTTCTGTCTAATCTCGTCTGTCAGCCTGTCCATCACCATTGTAAATAAGAAAGGGCTCAGAGCTGATCCCTGATGTAATCCCACCTCCAACTTGAATGCATCCATCACTCCTACCGTAGACCTCACCACTGTCACACTTCCCTCGTACATATCCTGTACAACTCTTACGTACTTCTCTGCCACTCCCGACTTCCTCATACAATACCACAACTCCTCTTGAGGCACCCTGTCATATGCTTACTCCAGGTCCACAAAGACGCAATGCAACTCCTTCTGGCCTTCTCTAAACTTCTCCATCAACATCCTCAGAGCGAACATGACATCTGTGGTGCTCTTTCTTGGCATGAAGCCATACTGCTGCTCACTAATCATCACCTCCCTTCTTAACCTATCTTCCACTACTCTTTCCCATAACTTCATGCTGTATTTTATCCCCCTGTAGTTACTACAGTCCTGCACATCCCCCTTATTCTTAAATATCGGCACCAGTACACTTCTTCTCCACTCCTCAGACATCCTTTCACTTTCCAAGATTAGCTGTCCTTACTTCCTCCATGCTAATCTTTTGCACTTCCTGATTCACTACCTCCACATCATCCAACCTCTTCTCTCTCTCATTCTCTTCATTCATCAGCCTCTCAAAGTACTCTTTCCATCTGATCAACACACTCTCCTGAGAGTGTGAGTTCGTTTCCATCTTTATCCTTTATTACCCTAACCTGCTGCACATCTTTCCCAGCTCGGTCCTTCTGTCTAGCCAATCAGTACAGGTCCTTTTCTCCCTCCTTAGTGTCCAACCTCTCATACAACTCATCACACGCCTTTTCTTTAGCCTTCGCCACTTCTCTCTTTACCTTGCGCCTTATCTCCTTGTACTCTTGTCTACTTTCTGCATCTCTCTGACTATCCCACTTCTTCTTTGTCATCCTCTTCCTCTGTATACTCTCCTGTACTTCCCCATTCCACCACCAGGTTTCCTTTTCCTCCTTCCTCAGTCCAGATGTCACGCCAAGCACCCTTCTTGCTGTCACCCTTACTACTTCTGCTGTAGTTTCCCAACTGTCTGGTAATTCTTCACTACCACCCAGTGCCTTTCTCACCTTCTCCCTAAACTCAACCTTGCAGCCTTCCTTTGTCAGCTTCCACCATTTGATCCTTAGCTCTGCCCTCACTCTCTTCCTCTTCTTGATCTCCAACATCATCCTACAGACCACCATCTTATGCTGCTTAACTACACTTCCCCTGCCACCACATTGCAGTCTTCAATCTCCTTCAGATTCAGATTAGTACATGCGTCATGTACTGTTAAAAAATCAATAAATGTGCCTGGGTGATACCTTTTTTCAGAAAAAATTATTTCTACTTCTAAATCAAACACGGAATTACCTATTTTACAAAATTTTCATCTTACATCGGTAAACTGCATGTATGCAATCCAGTGCACGACTTACAGACTGATCTATGTTGGTGAAACTAAAAACTTGCTAAAAGTACGTTTTTTACAACACCTTAGGTTGACTGAGAATCAAAGGAGGGGAACAGTTTGTATGAACATTTTGCACAATCAGATCATATTCCACGAATGTTCGGTTTAGAACATGCATCTTATTGGAAAAAGTCGAGGAGATTGCAGAAAAACAAATATTGGATTGAGACTTTGGATACCCATCATCCAAATGGTTTAAACGAAAGATATTAATTAAAAAAAAATTTTGTAGTATTTTAGTATTTCAGGATAATTGAATGAACTATCCATCCATCCATTTTCCAACCCGTTGTATCCGAACACAGGGTCACGGGGGTCTGCTGGAGCCAATCCCAGCCAACACAGGGCACAAGGCAGGAACCAATCCTGGGCAGGGTGCCAACCCACCACAGATTGAATGAACTAGTTTAGAATTATTTTTTAATTGAAGGGTTAGAGTGCCAGAGCTTAGCTGTAAGGCTCATGTCCCCTACCCTAAGCCTAACCTGTTACAAATGCAACATGAGTGCCACCTTTTGGTCATTTTTGCTAGCCAAGCTCGAAATACAGTATCTAGCACATTAAATGGTGCAAGCAGAGGTGGTCACACCACTTATTTTCTTTGCCTGGCACTCTAACATGCATTTCTTTAGGATGTGGGAGAAAAATACAATGGAGGCACACAGAGAATCGGACAAATTTCACACAGGCATTGTCCAGACTGGGATTCCCTCCCATGACTGTGCATCTGTGAAGACGTTAATTAGTGCCAAACAGTCCTTTGACATCATAAAGCATGGTGAAATAAAGTTATTCCGTCTTTTTTTTTTTTAGTCTTTAGAAATGTAGATTTTCTGTAGGCATTCACTAATGACTCCTTTCACCTTTCATGTCTTTGAAAGAAAACCATTTCAGATTCTGATTCACAGAGCTTTTATTTTCAATCCTGTCTCTTCATGGCTGTTTAATGCTCTGTAGCTAATACGCCTGTTGGAAGAAAAGCCTATTGAGTTGTCTTAATTTCAAAGGAGCCAATATTTTGCTTAAACACTAGGTTTCCGCTACTGTAGTAATACTCAAAAATGCCATTAGTGAATATATGAAATTAATGATTTTTTTTGTTTTTTTTACTTTTTATGATTTATAACATGATAACATATAACACTTGCTTGGTGTATTTTCTGATTTTTGCCCCGGTTTTCCCATTCTCGCAATGTCTGCATTGGTGATAAGAATAGATTAACTTTATTATTATTATTATTATTATTATTATTATTATTATTATTATTATTATTATTATTATTATTATTATTATCATTCCCTGAAAAGTTCTGACTTAGTCTTTTTTTTTCCCAGTGCCCCATGATGCATTTTAACCCTTTAACCGCCAACTCCCTAAATGTTCCCCACGCCAGGCGAAATCTGAACAATTTTCGTTTTTTTTACTTTTTTACATTTATTCAAGCAGTATTTACCACTAAATGTTGTGCAAGTTCTAGAAATGGGCAAACGCATAATAAAACACAAAAATGTACATTTTCTCAGGCTTCTGGATTTAGTGTCTACTACAAAACGGAACAGTCAAAAGCTATCGAAGTACTGTAGTTCGGTCAATCATAGTTTCATTCCCAGTATTTGAGTTTGCTGTGCCACAGGCCAAAGCAGGGAACTGCACAAAGTCCTGGATTGCTGGGGCACTTTGAGCAGAAGGTCTTGACGTCTCTACGCTGACCCTTCTTTGAACATACATGACAGCGTGCCTGTGGCTTGGTCCAAGTTGTTGTTGGTTCGAGTTTATCCGGAAAGCCTCCTGCACAGACTCATTGTGCTGAGTTGTTAGCATGTGAACATCTTTCTTGTCTCGAAATTTCAGGCACAGCAATGGGCCACTGCGGTATGCAATGTGCTGACCCGGTGCTGGCGCTGAATTGCAAACTTCTGGAGGGACCCTGTTAGAACGAATTGTGCCACATGCTGCAGTTTTACGATGATGAAGGTAATGGAACAGCCTACAACTGGAGTACCAGTTATCCATTCAAATGGTGTACCCATTGTCCAATAGTGGTAGGGCAAGGTACACAACAATTTTCTCTGAAAGTCCAAAGTCCTTACATTCGTCTGGCAACACTGCTGAAATACTACTCATAGGATCCTCTTTGCCAGTGTATACACGAAATCTATAAATGTAACCTGAATTCTGAGCTAAGCAAAACATCTTGATACCAAACCGTGCCCTTTTCAATGGTAGATACTGTTGAAACTGTAAGCGGCCCTTCCACAACAATAAACTTTCATCAACTGCAACTGACGGGCCTGGTACGTAGGGCAACTGAAATGTTTCAAATAAATGGTCAATCAAAGGACGTAGCTTGAACAAGCGGTCGCGGTTTGGATCTTTCTTATCTGGCTCATTGCTGTTGTCATTCAAATGAAAGAATTTCAGCAGCAAAGAGAATCGGTTACGTTTCATGATAGCTGCAAAAATATGTGTTGCATACATAGGATCTGTAGACCAGTACATCTCAATATCTGGTTTTCTGATTATTCCCATCAACATCAAAATCCCAATGAATTTTTTCATTTCGTTTTCATCAGTGTCTACCCAAGCATGAACACGGGAATGTGGAGGTAAATTGGGATTTTTCTCAATAAACTGTGCTGCATACAGATTTGTTTGATGAACAAAATGTCTGATCAAGTCAGGTGACACAAACAACTCATAAAACTGCTCAGCAGTGTAATTGTTTACATCAACAGTAAAGCCACACATTGCCTCAAACGGATGCAGAAATGGTAGTTCACCACGGGCAGCAGTCCAGTTGAGATGTTGGGGATACACCCACTCATCGCCATCATCCGATGTGTCTTCATTCACAGTATCATGCAGCGCACGTTGCTGATCATCATAGTCGCTAAAATCTTCTTCAGAACTGCTACAATCATGATCAGAATTATTGTCCAAAATCGCCTGCAAAACCTCACTTGAAGTCAGTTTACGTTTCGCCATATTCACAACTTTCACTTTCGAATCGCATCACGTGACCAGCCAATACAACCACAGAGTTGTCGAAATACAATGTAGTAATAATACCCACACCAAACCGTTAGTTATACTACGCGCCAGGCATTCACAAAACCATAGGCAAATGTGCCGAATAATTCCAGCATTAAGGCGTCAGCAATAACGCTACGATGCCGGATATATCCGGCACAGGGCGGTTAAGAGATTAAGGTCAGCGTGACTTTATAGATATGTAGCAGCCATTGTTAGATGGGGCAACAACTTTTATAATTCTGATCCCTTGCACCCCAGGTTTGGAGTCTGCCAGTGTAAGCCAGTCCTGAGCTGCAGAACAGAGAGAAGACACTCACACCCAGAGGCTGCCTGCCCATCTGCCGCTCTTCCACTTCCATGTCCTCTCCTACCTCTCCTGTGATTAAATAGCGCCGCTCCACCTTCAACCCCACCTGCCCAGCCACACCCAAATCCACAATCTAAATGAGCACCAGGCAAAATTGTTTGTGCTGAAGCCCCTGCACTGTCAGCTGGTGGACTCGGCGCCCTACCGCCCGCTGATGAGTTGCAGTATTCTCAAGTGACTGATCCCCAGCTGCCATTACTTTGCGATTCTGTGGGCGGAGTGACATTCATAAAAGTGAATGAGTCCTGGGTCAGCGGAGATCTCCGGCCCCCTACTGTTGACTGTACGAACTGTCCCTCTCTGTTGCTGTCCCTCTGCTTTTCTGTAACTCGTATGTGCACTGGGCTTGTGGGAGCCATGACTCATTGAATTCATGCTTTTTGCTCCTGTTGTTTGCAACACATGTTACAGTTTTGATATTAAATTCTATCGCTGTTATCTCAACTGTATTTGTTGGGTTCAAAATAAATGAAGATGATTAGTTTAAACGTGGGCGGCACGGTGGCGCAGTGGGTAGCGCTGCTGCCTCGCAGTTGGGAGATCTGGGGACCTGGGTTCGCTTCCCGGGTCCTCCCTGCGTGGAGTTTGCATGTTCTCCCCGTGTCTGCGTGGGTTTCCTCCGGGCGCTCTGGTTTCCTCCCACAGTCCAAAGACATGCAGGTTAGGTACATTGGTGATTCTAAATTGGCCCTAGTGTGTGCTTGGTGTGTGGGTGTGTTTGTGTGTGTCCTGCGGTGGGTTGGCACCCTGCCCAGGATTGGTTCCTGCCTTGTACCCTGTGTTGGCTGGGATTGGCTCCCGCAGACCCCCGTGACCCTGTGTTCGGATTCAGCGGGTTGGACAATGGATGGATGGATAGTTTAAACGTTACATAACTTAGGCCATGTACCATTTTCAATTAAATGTTGGTAAAAGTGCAAAAATCTCAGCTTTCTGATTTAATTGTTAACATACTGCTCTGACTTTTTTTTTTTTTTTTGATTCATAACAATTTAGATTTACAACTAATACTAGTTGTGCAGGCGGAGTGGTGGCTCTGAGGCTAGGGATCTGCACTGTGTGACAGATAGGGGGCGCTATCGCTCCCTTGAACCCTCAGACCAGGCGTCAGACACCAGATAAAAGTCCAAAATGACTTTATTAATAATAATAAATGTGCACAAAGCACCACCACTCCACAATACTCCAATAAATCAATACACAATCCTCCACTCTCCCAGACTTGTTGCCACCCTTCCACCCAGCTCAGCTCGACCGTCTGGATTTTCCACAGTCCTTTATAGTCCATGACCCGGAAGTGTTTCTGTCCCTCAGTCCATGTGACTTTCTATCACTTCCGGGTCAAGTAAAAACTCTTCTTTTTCATCCCGGAAGCACGTCATTTCTTCTGTCCATGTGACTGGGACGTACTTCCGGGGTGTAGGGAAAATAGTCCTTACTCCTCCCTGCAGCGTCCTCTGGCGGCCCCCATGGTATCCAGCAGGGCTGTGAATAAACACTCCATTGTCCATAATTCCCTTCTGGCATTCGGGGCACTTCCACGCTACAGGGAGGGCTCCACCTGGCAGCCTGAGGGTATTGGCCGGGATGAATGCTTGGCCATATCCCACAACTGGCAATCGGAATCGAATCCCGTAATGCCATAAGTGATTCCACTCTGTTGGCCCCTCAACCTACAAGTGCTTCATCCTGGGTGTGGCATTAATCTCCATTCAGGCCTGCAAGCAGATCTTCCAACTTGCAAGGAAAACTTTGAGGTTTGGTGGCAGGATTGGCATACTAGCCACTAAAAAAAATGCACACTGCTCAATTCCATTCAAATATTGTGGTGCTGAGGTGTCAAGGGTCCTAATTTGGGATCCTGAGGAGGTTCACCATGTGGTGGATGTGGCGACGTGCTGTATCAGTGCATGATCCTAACCCCCTCCCTCTTTCTAGTTGTGTTACTAGTCTATGATGGGTTAAAATCTAAGTAACTAACATAAATCTCAAGCATAAACTATCTATATATATAAAATCCCTATGTGCGTCCAGGTGTCCGTGTGTGGGTTTCTTCTGGTGAAGTGCGCATGCCAGTGGACGTACAAGACGGTATCCTTCAATAAGGGCGCGCACAAAAAGGCGAGCCTCAAAAGGGCGACCTCAATTGGGCACAGCGAATAAAGGCTCGCGTAAATAAAGATCTGCACCTTTGTTGCTCTTCACATATTCCAGAGCCATTTGAACTAAATTATCTACGAACGCCTTTATTTGCCGCACTCAATTGAGGTCGCCCTTTTGAAGCTCGCCTTTTTGTGCACGCCCTTATTGAATAGAGCCGTACAAGACAGTATTACTGTCACAGAAAATTAAAGACACACAATACACGGCGGCAGCCCACGAAGAACGGTCAGCTCAGCAAGTAAACATCAACAAAAGAAAGGCTGAAAGAAAGAAAAATACGACCAACAAAAAAAATGAGGTCAAAGTCCCTTGCCATTTAATATAGACTGTTCCTACTAATGTTTATGCACTACTGTTCTAGCGCCCGTTATTGTAACGGGCTAAATGACTAGTTGGAATATATTTTGTAATGTGTTTAGTAAGAAATGCATTGTAATTGTAATTCCAATGGATGGCACATCACCAACATTTGCGGTAATGAAATGCAAAACTAGAAATGTTTGTGATACACTATCCGTTGTAATGACAAATGCAATGCTTTTAATTATTAAAACTGTTTGTGATGCGCCATCTGTTAGAAAGAAAAAGACAAAGCAACCAGACAGACACACAGAAACATGTCCTTTATTTAAGGTGGATTAGTCTCAAACCCATCTAACCCAATTCAGGATCACGGAAGCCGGATGCGCACAAGGTGCAAACCCAAGTTAAATGGGACGCCAATCCATCGAGGGGCTCACTCATCCACACTGTGTCCTTCAAAGTCCTTCAGCTAAACCGCGACATTCAAATGCAAGCACAATAATTCTACATGCATTACACTTACATATAGTCTAAGTGTTTTAAAAGCAAACATTTATTTTGCTAAATACTTCATACATTTTTAAGCATTTCTAAGAAATCTGCACATTTACATAGAAATGAATTACCCCCCAAGGTATTGCTATAAATATCCAGAATCACTGTGCTCGTCTGCGGTAAAGTAAAAACCGTGAATAAAAACCCAGATTATTGCAATCTCATTACCATAGCTGACTTTTTAGCATTAAAACCATTAGCATTCTCACGGTTTCTTAGGGGAAGGTTGAGACAATAATAATAGTTTTTTATTGAAACTAAAATTCAGAATGATTGGCTTTAAAGGTCTTTGGAATTTCTTAATTATCCCAAAGTTACCAGATGTTTGACTTTCCCTTAATACAAATCTTAAAATTGTCACACTTATTAATTCACTTATGTTAAATAGATTTCTTTAATGATTTGACACTTACATAGAAATACAAAATGAGTGTAAGTAGGGGTTTATATATTACAAAATATATAAATGTTCTTTTGACGAGTTCATTTTCTGTTTATTGAGATTGTGGACGCAACAAAATTCTGTGGGTTTCCGGCCCTGACTCTAATTAGAATGTCTGAACGCTCTAGACCAGAATGGGACATTCAGCCCACCAAAGCTCGCCAGTCCTGTCCACTAATTTCTCCCAAAGAAAACATCAAGTCGAGTTTTGAAAGTCCCTAAAGTCTTACTGTCTACCGCACTCCTTGGTCGCTTATTCCAAGTGTCTATCGTTCTTTGTGTGAAGAAAAGCATCCTAATGTTTGTGCGAAATTGACCCTTAACAAGTTTTCAACTGTGTCCCCATGTTCTTGATGAACTCATTTTAAAATCACTGTCTCAATCCACTGGACTAATTCCCTTCATAATTTTAAACACTTCTCTCAGGTCTCCTCTTAATCTTCTTCTGCTTAAACTGTAAAGACTCAGCTCTTTTAATCTTTCCTCATAACTCATCCCTTGTAGCCCTGAATCAGCCTAGTCGCTCTTCTCTGGACTTCTTCTGGTGCTGTTATGTCCTTTTTGTAGACTGGAGACCAAAACTGCACACAGGACTCCAGATGAGGCCTCACCAGTGTGTTATAAAGCTTGAGCAGAACCTCCTGTGACTTGTACTGCACACATCAAGGCGCTATATAACCTGACATTCTGTTAGCCTTCTTAATGGCTTCTGAACACTGTTGGGAAGTCGATAGCTTAGAGTTCACTATGACTCCTAAATCCTTCTCATAAGGTGTACTCTCGATTTTCTGACTGCCCATTGTGTATTCAAACCTCACATTTTTGCTTCCTACTGTATGTGTAATTCTTTAAATTTACTGACATTAAATTTCATCTGCCACAGATCTGCCCAAGCCTGTATGCTGTCCAAGTCCTTCTGTGATGATATAACAGATTCCAAATTATCTGCTAATCCACCTATCGTGGTATCATCTGCAAACTTAACCAGCTTGTTACTTATATTCCTATATATATCATTTATAGATATTAAAAATAGCAGCGGCCCCAGTACTGACCCCTGCTGGTCACCACTCTTAACATCAGACAATTCTAGTAAGGGTCCTCACACCATCATCCTCCTCTTTCTGTGTCTGAGCCAATTCTGCACCCATCTAAAAACATCACCCTGAACTTCCACTTCTTTTAATTTGATGCCAGACCTCTCAGGTGGCACCTTATCAAATGCTTTCTGAAACTCCAGATAAATAATATCTGCTCCACTTTGATCGTATCCTTTCGTTCCCTCCTCATAGAATTCCAGCATGTTAATAAAACACGACCTCCCTCTTCTGAGCCCATGCTGACTGTTCCTAATAACTCCTGTCCTTGCCATGTGCTGCTCAATCTTATCCTTAATAATTCCTTCCATTAATTTTCCCGTGATTCATGTTAAGCTTACTGGCCTGTAGTTGCTTGGCTCTGCCCTGTCACCCTTTTGTTATAGGTACGAGACAAAGACATTGCAAAGGTTTGGGGCAGCCACCCATATATTGTTCCACGGCTGCAAAATACGAATGAATTTGAACAGAGATGTTCACAGATCTGTGCCCAAGACAGAAATGATTGTTTGAAGGCAAGATGGTGGCTTTAACCCTTTAACCGCCAACTCCCTAAATATTCCCCATGCCAGGAGAAATCTGAACAATTTTCGTTTTTTTACTTTACATTTATTCAAGCAGTATTTACCTGCTGAAATACCTGCTGAAATGTTTCAAATAAATGGTCAATCAAAGGACGTAGCTTGAACAAGCGGTCACGGTTTGGATCTTTCTTATCTGGCTCAGATAACTGGCAGCAGTCCAGTTGAGATGTTGGGGATACACCCACTCATCGCCATCGTCCGATGCGTCGTCATTCACAGTATCATGCAGCGCACGTTGCTGATCATCATTGTCGCTAAAATCTTCTTCAGAACTGCTACAATCATGATCAGAATTATTGTCCAAAATCACCTGCAAAACCTCACTTGAAGTCAGTTTACGTTTCGCCATATTCACAGCTTTCACTTTCGAATCACATCACGTGAGCGGCCAATACAACCGCAGAGTTGTCGAAATACAACGTAGTAATAATACCCACGCCAAACTGTCAGTTATACTACGCGCCAGGCATTCACATAACCATAGGAAAATGTGCCGGATAATTCCAGCAGTAAGGCGTCAGCAATAACGCTATGATGCCGGATATATCCGGCAGAGGGCGGTTAAGGGGTTAAAGACCAGTACAGGAGGTGATGTCATCATTGGGGCCGGAACCGGACAGTGATGTCATCAGGACCAGAAAGTGACGTCATCAGAGGACCCGGAACCAAAGTGATGTCATCGGGACCAGAAGTGACGTCATTAGAGGGCCCAGAACTGGCAGTGATGTAATCAGGACCGGAAAGTGACATCATCAGAGGACCCGGAACCAAAGTGATGTCATCGGGACCAGAAGTGACATCATCAGAGGGCCCAGAACTGGCAGTGATGTAATCAGGACCGGAAAGTGACATCATCAGAGGACCCGGAACCAAAGTGATGTCATCGGGACCAGAAGTGAAGTCACCCGAGGTGCCGAACCTGGCGGGATTTCCCGAGAATGGCCTGCAAGGAACTGAGAGAGACAGTCAGCGCACCCCGCCACCCCCTGGTCTGTTGAGGAATTACAATTACTCGGGCCCTTTAGCTGCCTCCTGCTCGCACGTGTGTGACACTTTTTATATAATAGGATGATACTTGCCATTTTCCAGTCCGTCGGAATCTCTCCAGTGAGCAGTGACTTCCTAAAAATATGTGTCAAGGGTTTATATCTGTACTCGCTAGCCTCCTTAAGAACTCGAGGGTTAATATTTACACTTTATGCTAGGTTGGGTAGTCCAAAAAATACTCTCTGAAGGCAGTGAATGTATAACAAAAATAATTTACATAATCTTTTAAGAGCAGTAGGATACTTTGCAGGAAAAGGAGCATTCATGACTTTTAAAAGTAATTCTAAAATGAATATCTTCACCTATTCGATAAACAGAAAGTATATACAACTGAATTCAATTTAAAGATGGAGTCGCACTCAGAAGGTACAGGACTGTTCACCTGTTTGTTTAAAATGGAAGAAAAACAAATGTGCCTGCAGCCAAAAACTAAAAATAAAAAAGACGAAAATCCATGAAGAATGTCCTTAAACTGTCTCAAATTCCTATTAGTGCATTTACGATTTCTGTCACATCTGCTCAATCTGAGGGCTCTGTGATCTGAGGAGAAATGAAATATTCATCGCTACTAATGAGACCACTCATCTGCCATTTGCATTCACATTGGTCGTCAGACAAGATTACTTTTTGGAAGATTGTAATTTTTCTTGCAGTCCCCAAAGAACCACAAAAAGAACAGAGCAGAATTAAAACACGGATATGAAGCAGTGTTGTGCATGTCTGACCACCAGCAGTCTCAGCGCTGCTAATATAGAAAAGCAATGGCAGATGATCACCGCAGAGAGAGAGCTGTTACGGATGAAGAGCATGGCACAGTCCATCTAGAATATTTATGGATGTTTATTTAGGCCCGACTGTTATCAAAAGTGAAATTGCAGTATGTCCAGGATTGCATAAGTAAAATTCAACACTTTCAGAAGTTTTACATTTGGGCAACTGGCAGGTGAAGTGCCTGTCTCGGGAAACTGAACGAGCATTTAGCAGTTTACTACTTCAACTTACAAATAAAACAAGAGATGACCATTTAGTGCATCGAGAGTTTTGGAAGCTCTAACTTTTTTTTTTTATGATACACAATATGTATTTTGCTCCCTCAAAATGTATAAATAATGGCTGGTTTTATAAATGTCACCCAAGCAGGGGGATGTTTAGCATTTAAATTATATTTAAAATACATTAGCATTTTTGAAGTTTATATAATATTAACATTCTATCATTGTAAGTCAAAGTCAAAGTGAACTTTATTGTCATCTCAAACATATACAAGTATACAGATAGATGAAACTGCGAAGCTCAGGGTCCACAGTGTAACAACATCCATCCATCCATCCTCTTCCGCTTATCCGAGATCGGGTCGCGAGGGCAGCAGCTTGAGCAGAGATGCCCAGACTTCCCTCTCCCGGGCCACTTCTTCTAGCTCTTCTGGGGGAATCCCAAGGTGTTCCCAGGCCAGCCAGGAGACATAGTCCCTCCAGCGTGTCCTGGGTCTTCCCTGGGGCCTCCTCCCTGTTGGACGTGCCCGGAACACCTCACCAGGGAGGCGTCCAGGAGGCATCCTGATCAGATGCCCGAGCCACCTCATCTGACTCCTCTCGATGCGGAGGAGCAGCGGCTTTACTCTGAGCCCCTCCCGGATGACTGAGCTTCTCACCCTATTTTTAAGGGAAAGCCCAGACACCCTACGGAGGAAACTCATTTCAGCAGCTTGTTTTCGCGATCTCGTTCTTTCGGTCACTACCCATAGCTCATGACCATAGGTGAGGGTAGGAACGTAGATAGACTGGTAAATTGAGAGCTTTGCCTTATGGCTCAGCTCCTTTTTCACCACGACAGACCGATGCAGAGCCCGCATCACTGCAGATGCCGCACTGATCCGCCTGTCGATCTCACGCTCCATTCTTCCCTCACTCGTGAACAAGACCCCGAGATACTTGAACTCCTCCACTTGGGGCAGGATCTCGCTCCCAACCCTGAGAGGGCACTCCACCCTTTTCCGGCTGAGGACCGTAGTCTCGGATTTGGAGGTGCTGATTCCCATCCTAGCCACTTCACACTCAGCTGCGAACTGATCCAGAGAGAGCTGAAGATCACGGCCTGAAGAAGCAAACAGGACAACATCATCTGCAAAAAACAGTGACCCAATCCTGAGTCCACCAAACCGGACCCCCTCAACGCCCTGGCTGCGCCTAGAAATTCTGTCCATAAAAGTTATGAACAGAATTGGTGACAAAGGGCAGCCCTGGCGGAGTCCAACTCTCATTGGAAACGGGTTCGACTTACTGCCGGCAATGCGGACCAAGCTCTGACACCAATTGTACAGGGACCGAACAGCCCTTATCAGGGGGTCTGGTGCCCCATACTCTCGGAGTACCCCCCACAGGATTCCCCGAGGGACACGGACGAACGCCTTTTCCAAGTCCACAAAACACATGTAGACTGGTTGGGCAAACTCCCATGCACCCTCCAGGACTCTGCTAAGGGTGTAGAGCTGGTCTACTGTTCCGTGACCAGGACGAAAACCACACTGTTCCTCCTGAATTCGAGGTTCAACTATCCGACGGACCCTCCTCTCCAAGACCCCCGAATAGACTTTTCCAGGGAGGCTGAGGAGTGTGATCCCTCTGTAGTTGGAACACACCCTCCGGTCCCCCTTCTTAAAGAGGGGGACCACCACCCCAGTCTGCCAATCCAGAGGCACTGTCCCTAATGTCCATGCGATGTTGCAGAGGTGTGTCAACCAAGACAGTCCTACAACATCCAGAGCCTTGAGGAACTCCGGGCGTATCTCATCCACCCCCGGGGCCCTGCCACCAAGGAGTTTTTTGACCACCTCGGTGACCTCAGTCCCAGAGATGGGGGAGACCACCTCTGAGTCCCCAGGCTCTGTTCCTCATTGGAGGGCATGTTAGTGGGATTGAGGAGGTCTTCGAAGTACTCCCCCCACCGACCCACAATGTCCCGAGTCGAGGTCAGCAGTGCACCATCCCCACCATATACAGTGTTGACACCGCACTGCTTCCCCCTCCTGAGACGCCACATGGTGGACCAGAATCTCCTCAAAGCCGTCCGAAAGTCATTCTCCATGGCCTCCCCAAACTCCTCCCACCCCCGAGTTTTAGCCTCAGCAACCACCAAAGCCACATTCTGCTTGGCCTGCCGGTACCTATCAGCTGCGTCCAGAGTCCCACAGGACAAAAAGCTTGACAGCATCCCTCACCGCTGGTGTCCACCAACGGGTTCGAGGATTGCCGCCACGACAGGTACTGACCACCTTAAGGCCACAGCTCTGGACAGCCGCCTCAACAATAGAGGCACGGAACATGGCCCATTCGGACTCAATGTCCCCCACCTCCCTCTGGATGTGGTTGAAGTTCTGCCGGAGGTGGTAGTTGAAGCTACTTCTGACGGGGGACTCTGCCAGGCATTCTCACCATCGAAGCCAACTCACCACCAGGTGGTGATCAGTTGACAGCTCCACCCCTCTCTTCACCCAAGTGTCCAAGACATGTGGCCGCAGGTCCGACGACATGACCACAAAGTTGATCATCAAACTAAGGCCTAGGGTGTCCTGGTGCCAAGTGCACATATGAACACCCCTATGCTTGAACATTGTGTTCATTATGGACAATCCGTGACGAGCACAGAAGTCCAATAACAAAACACCGCTTAGGTTCAGATCGGAGGGGCCATTCCTCCCAATCACGCCCTTCCAGGTCTCACTGTCATTGCCCACGTGAGCATTGAAGTCTCCCAGCAGAACGAGGGAGTCTCCAGAAGGTATGCCCTCTAGCACCCCCTCCAGGGACTCCAAAAAGGGTGGGTACTCCGAACTGCTGTTCGGCGCATACGCACAAACAACAGTTAGGACCCGTCCTCCCACCCGAAGGCGAAGGGAGGCTACCCTCTCGTCCACCGGGGTAAACCCCAATGAACAGGCTCCAATTTGCAAAAATCTCAAGTAAACTTTTTTCACGTTGTCATTATGGGGTGTTGTGTGTAGAATTCTGAGGGAAAAAAATGGCAAAAATCCATTTTGGAATAAGGCTGTAACATAACAAAATGTGGAAAAAGTGATGCGCTGTGAATACTTTCCGGATGCACTGTACGCTCATACGGATGTTGACTATACGAGTGAGGCACGTCGACTGAGACCGAGCCTGGGAGACAATTACCCACAATCCCGCAGCGAGAGAGAGTACCACCATCGGTTCAGTTGTGATCACATGACACTCGGCAGGCAAAGCTTATACATACTACTCGTATTACAAGACCTCGCTCGTTTATCAAGTTAAAATTTATTACAAATTTTTGCTCGTCTTGCAAAACACTCGCAGACCAAGTTATTCACAATCCAAACTTTTACTGTATGCTGTATATGTGTATTGTCACGCATACGTGCTTGGAAGTTCTGAAGATGCTTGCAATATTAGCTCGAGATGAAATTGGGTGCTGTTGCTAAGAGTATCATTTCTCCTTTCCTCACTGCAGTAAACACCCACCTAAGGATGACCCCCTAGCCACATCCACAATGTCCAGAGCAGGCTCCGCCCCTTCTGGTACATTCTGACCGTTCCGTTAATTATCAAGGCTGAACAAAGCCATTTTCTTTTGTATTTCTAGGCTCTACAGGCCATCTTTTCTGTTTTGAGTAAACGGGGTAACCCGGTTGGTACCTCAACTAATTATCCAAGTGCACCGGTCTACTTTCTGGCTATGGTTCAGTACTTATACTATTAAAGGAAATCACAGAAATAGGCAATATGTGATAGGAACATTTAAAGGGAATCGCCAAGATGCTCCCAAATGTGATTATGAAGTAAAACTTTTGTTGTCCAGCGTCATCTGGTGTAAGAGAAAGCTAAATGATATAAAAGATATAATACAAACAGACGTCTATTATGTAAAGAAAAGCATAGCGGGCTGAAGGGCTGGATTGTTCTAATATATAAAAAGTGATCCAAACATGAAATTGATTCTGCTAGGAAGTAAGCAACACTTTGAGGAGAGGGTAATTATGTCAATGTAGAAAGAGCACTAAATACTCCATGTGGTGCATTGCCAATCTCCATTTACCCGTATAATGTTAAATGAACGCTACTGCAAAATTAGATAAATGTTACAGACTGTGAAATTAAAGTGAGTCTTCCAAGTAAAAAAAAAAATGTAATTTGATAACCGAAATTTTAAATCTTCAGAGAGCTGAACTCAATTAGCAAATTACACTGCAAATCATAAAACAGACATACAGTAATTTAGTACCTAAGTACTAGTGAAAAACATAATGGGATATTCTAAAACTAGCTTAATCCAATCTAAGGTTGCTGGGGTCCACAGCTTATCCTTGCAACATCATGGAAAAGGCAGGGAACCAATCCTGGACTGAATGCCAGCCCATCACAGAGCCCACCCATTCCCACAAAGGTCCAAATTTAGAACTTCAAGGTAATCCTGATATCTTTGAGGGATGTGAGATTAAAACCGGAGTAGAAAGAGAAGAATCCACGTAGACAATGAGTCCAAACTAAGGATACTGGATCCATGAGATGCTCTACCACCCTAAGAAAAATCTACACAAATGTGGGGAGTCTCTGAAAATTCCATACAGGCAGAAGACAGACATGTTGTAACCACTGTGTCCATACTGGAGTAATGATGGCCACTGTCATGAAGCAAGAATCGAGTAGTCAAGCTCAAGCTGACGGAGCGTCCTATAACAGCTTAATGATTACATTCTATTGTGATGATGCAGGTCCGCTCCACGTTCCCATTGTCCTTATGGGAGCCCTTGAACCCAACACCGTCAGTAATGTCACCGAGATGAGCTGACATATGAGGACAATTCTCTAATGAAGCCAGGGGATATTTCCAAAAAGTGCTTTTATTAAAACCAACAAAACAGTGTCCAAAGTGCAGTGCAATAAATCAGGTTCAATAAATATTCATAAAAACAAGTGTTCAGTGTGGATAAAAACAACAATAAATAAATCCGATAAAATCCGAGGTTAAAAATGCAGTCTCACTCTTCCTGATCACATCCCACCTCCTTTGCTCTTTCTCTTCGGCTCACCCCTTGCTCCCGCAGCCGGCAGAGACCCAACAGCCACGAGCTCCTTTCGGCCGACCTTAATTAAGGACATCACTGCCAGACCATCCGAGGTCGGCTCTCCTCCATTCATCCTTCGCGCTCCTGCAGTCGCTCCTCAGATCCCTCGGGAGGACACCTGCCTTGCTCACCCCCACTCCAATAGAACATTCAGTGGGGCAAACTAGCCCCTAGAGCGCCACAACCTAACGCTCCTTCACGGGGCCCCGGCTTGTTCTGTCTCCTCCTGCTAGGTGGCCAGATCCTCCTGCTAAGACCACTCTTCACGTCTTCTAACCTCTTTCATTTGCTTCATCTATCCCCATGGTTTTCAAACTTTTTTGAACAAGTACCACTCCGCGAGGACCAGTAAACTGAAATACCACTGTCAATGAATCATTAATTTACGCCCATGTTGTTTTGAAGAAAAAGTCACTATAATCACTATAATGACTATAATTATAACATTAAAGTGATATTAAACTAATTAAGGAAATGGGTGCCCGTGCTAATAAAAGCTGGCTTGGAGTCTTCCACGCATTTACAGTAGTATACTTATACTATATATGATTATATGCAACATATTGGCATTCTAGCAACATCGATTCGTGGAAAATAAAGGACCACACGAGTACCACTTGGCATGACTTGAAGTACCACCAGTGGTATGCGTACCACAGTTTGAAAACCGTGGATCTATCCATCTATCCATCCCCCTTTCCTAGTGTCGACCCGTATATATACATACCCCCATGCCTCCATGGGCGCAGCACCTTAATCACACGCCACAGGAAGCCAATGAAGCAATTGAGAACGATCGCACCCACACATGCAGGTACGACTCGCTCCAACTACTTCATTAACTCCCCGCAGTCGTGCAATCGCACCCACAGAGAACTACGCAGCTATACGGATTTAAAACCTGGCTCTATTTTTTTTTGAAGCCGTGGACCCGCTATACCACATCTATGAAAGATCTGAATAAGTTCAGAAGGCTTAGATATGTTATGATTACAGTTGAAAAGCCAAATATTTGCAGGAATGGCTATACAGGTTTGTGCAGGAGGTTGCTGCACATAAACATGATGTAGTTTTCTTATTCCTAGTGTATATGTTACCGCTAAAGTGCAGAAATCAGTTATTCTACAGATTATCTAGGTAATGTGCAGATTAACTAGGGTGATCTGTTAAAGTGCCGAAAAATTGTTTCATTTCTCAAATTACCTAGATAATCTGCACATTACCTACTAGGCACTCATTAAAATGAAAATAAGATCTTTGCTGGAACACCAGCAACGTTTCTGTACGCTCAAATTGAAATGCGATGAAATAATCGGCTTTACAACGATCCCTTTTTTCGCTCTTTTTTGTTTTTGTTGACAAGGTTCGCATAAATCCAAAAACATTTTTATTTGGGCTTGGGTTATGTTTTTATAAAGTGTATTTAATTGCTTGATCATTCTGTCTCTTCCACCGTGGCCAATTGACAAATGAGTAGAATACAATATGTCAAACAATTCTTCGGCATGGACAAACTTTTTCACACTTTCTCGCACATCTGACAACGTCTCAATGAGTTTTTCACAGCCTTGTACAGTCAACACATCATACCTTTGAATTATTCGATAATCTCGAGATGATTCTTTCTTCTTGGAAACTTTTATTCGCTTTACATCTTCAATTATGGAATCATACTTTCGTTTTGTCATTATAACACTATTATACTTTTAATCTTCGCTAAAGAGGTTTGCAAAGAATCTTTTCTTCATTTGACTCACCAATTCGGTGCTTGCTTGCATACTAGGAGTTAAATTTATCTGCTTTAAAAAAAATCATGACACAAATTCACGTGCTAACAGGCAGAAACGAATTTGAAAACAGAATTAGCTATGCGGGCTGCACGGTGGCACAGTGGGTAGCGCTGCTGCCTAGCAGTTGGGAGACCTGGGGACCTGGGTTCGCTTCCCGGGTCCTCCCTGCGTGGAGTTTGCATGTTCTCCCCGTGTCTGCGTGGGTTTCCTCCGGGTGCTCCGGTTTCCTCCCACAGTCCAAAGACATGCAGTTTAGGTGGATTGGAGATTCTAAATTGGCCCTAGTGTGTGCTTGGTGTGTTTGTGTGTGTCCTGCAGTGGGTTGGCACCCTGCCCGGGATTGGTTCCTGCCTTGTGCCCTGTGTTGGCTGGGATTGGCTCCCGCAGACCCCCGTGACCCTGTGTTCGGATTCAGCGGGTTGGAAGATGAATTAGCTATGCTACGCACTGGCAGCCGATGCAAATTATGAGAAATAAAAACAACCGCCGACGACAAGACGCTGGTGAAACCAAACTAAAAGTGGAGGGAGAGGAGGAAGGAGTAGGGAAAGGAAATGGGAGAAACAAACTTTTGAACTTTAACGATACAGAAACCGTTAATGTGCACATTATCTAGGTAAAATGCGGAAAACTCTTGATTCCGCACGTTAACAGAGCAAATCAGTTAATCTGCAGATTGGCACTAAAAGCATGAGACAGGGGCTACTGCTGAACGAACCATCCATCCATTTTCCAACCCGCTGAATCTGAACACAGGGCCACTGCTGAACCACCAACTTCTAATAATAATAATACATTCTATTTATTTGTAGGCGTCGTTCAAAACACTCAAGGACACTGAACAATAGATAAAAACACACATTATAAACAAAACTAAAATACAAAATTTAAAATCATACAGAGCAATTGAAGATGTGAGTTCCAAAATCTGCTAATTACACCTTTTGGTAGAATTTAGTGAACACGTGATTGTGACTTTTCATGCAGTTGGTCATGCGCCGAAAATATGTTTGAGCTTCAAAACCTGCTAATTGCAACAGTGTAGCGCTATAGTTTTAGGGATTTGGTTTCAAAATCTGCTTACGGACCCAGATTTTCCTATTTATCTCCAAAATGTATCTTTTGTACTTAGCTGATTTTGGAACTGAGCTGTTCAATTGTAGTCAGAGAGAAAAAGCTGTCTTAAACAAATGAGTCTGAAGTTTAGATTTGAAAAGTGAGAATGAGTCAATATATTTATGCTCAGATGGGAGTGAGTTCCAGAGCAACTGAATGCTCTGCTCCTCATGGTGGTAAGATGGATGAAGGGGACAGTTCAGTGGATGGAGGAAGAGGATCTAAGGGTGCGGGGAGGGAATGGCAACATGGAGGAGGTCGGACAGGTATGGAGGGGCAAGGTTGTGGATAAAAGTTAACAGAAGAATTTTGAATTGAATATGAAACTGAACTGGAAGCCAGTGAAGCTGCTGAAAGACGGGAGTGATATGGTGAATAGAGGGGGTCCTAGTAATGAATTCTGGACCAGCTGAAGCTTATAAAGAGATTTGTGAGAAGGACCAAAGAAAAGGGAATTGCAATAATCCAGACGAGAAGTGACAAGGCTATGAACAACATAGCAGTGGTGTGGGGAGTGGCGGAAGGGAGAATACGATTAATGTTACGCAAGTGGAAATACGCAGTCCAGGAGATGTTATTGATGTGGGACTGAAAAGATAGAGTACTATCAAGGATGACACCCAGACTCTTAACCTGTGGGGAAGGGGAGACAGAGGAATTATCAATAACAAATGAAAAATGATCAGTTTTGGATAATGCTGATTTTGTACCAATGCAGTTTTGTCACTAATTCATTTAAGAAAATTTGAAGAAAACCAGGATTTAATTTCTTGTTATGCAGTCATTAAACGAAGAAGGTGGAAAGGAAAAAGTAGGTTTGCTAGTGAGGTAGAGCTGGGTGTCATCAGCGTAACAGTGGAAGTTAACATTATATTTACGAAAGATATTGCCGAGGGGAAGGAGGTAAATAATGAAAAGAAGGGGCCCCAGGACAGAGCCCACCTGAAGAAACAGCGGTGGGTTGGGATGTAAAAGTTTAAAACTGAACAAACTTGTGTGGGGTCATCCTCAGGCTGGCCTACACATCTTTCTTAGAAATAGTGTCCTATTGAAGGCCACATAAAATGGCTTTAAGAGAGACTGACCACAGAGCACTCTGTCTGACTTCATGCAGACATCTTTAACTTCTGCTCTACTTCTTCTCACCGCAATCCTGTACTCGGAGCCAGAATGTCAGAACATTAGAACAATCTGGACAAGAACAGGCCCTTCAGCCTGCCAGTCCTATCCACTGAATTCTTCTATTATAACATCAAGTCAAGTTTTGATGGTAGCTAAAGTCCTCCTGTCTACCACACTACTTGTCACTTACTCCATGTGTCTGAGTTCTCTGTGTGAAGAAAAGCTTCCTAACGTTGGTGTGAAGTTTACCCAATTTAGCAAGTTTCCAACTGTGTCCCCGTATTCTTGATGAACTCATTTCAAAGTCGCCGTCTCGATCCACTGGACTAATTCCCTTCCTAATGTTAAACACTTCAGTCAGGTCTCCTCTTAATTTCCTTTGCTTAAACTGTAAAGTCTCAGCTCTTTTAATCTTTCCTCATAACTCATCTCCTGCAATCCTAGAATCAGCCGAGTTGCTCATCTCTGGACTTTCTCTAGTGCTGCTATGTCCTTTTTGTAGCCTGGAGACCAAAACTGCACACAGTACTCCAGATGAGGCCTCACCAGTGCGTTATAAAGCTTGAGCAGAACCTCCTGTGAGTTGTACTCTACACATTAGGGCGCTATTTAACCTGACAGCCTTCTTAATGGCTTCTGCACACTATCTCGTAGTTGATAGCTTAGAGTCCACTACGACTCCTAAATCCTTCTCATAAGGTGTACTTTTGATATTCAGACCTCCGATTGTGTATTCAAACCTCACATTTTTACTTCCTACGTGAAATACTTGACAATTACTTACATTAAATTTCATCTGCCACAATTCTGCCCAAGCCTGTCTACTGTCCAAGTCCCTTTGTGATGATTCAATGGATTCTCGATTATCTGCCAATCCACCTATCTTGGTATCATCTGCAAATTTAACCAGCTTGTTACTTATATTCCTATCCAAATCATTAATAAATATTAAAAACAGCAGCACTGACCCCTGCTAGACACCACTCTTAACATCACCCAATTCTGATAAGGTCCCTCTCACCATCACCCTCCGCTTGAAGTATCTGAGCCAATTCTGCACCCGTCTACACACCACACCCTGAACTGCCACTTCTTTTAGTTTGATGCCCAACCTCTCATGAGACGCCTTATCAACTTCTTTCTGAAAGTCAAGATAAATAATCTTGCATGCTCCACTTTGATTGTATGGTTTTGTTGCTTCCTCATAGAATTCCAGCATGTTAATAAAACACGACCTTCCTCATCTGAACCCATGCTGACTGTTCACTAAAGATCCTGCCATTGGTTGCTCAATCTTTTCTTTAATAATTCCTTCCATTAATTAATTATTCTTGTGTAAGCATTCAGACCCAACATAACAACAGTTGGATGAGCCATCCATTATGGTGATAACAGCTTTAAAAGAGTACTCCACTCAAAAATTATATTTTAATGTGTTATTTACTCAATGTGCTTTGTGCTGATGATGGAAGAAAAAAAAATTCATCTCATGTTTTCGTAAAGAATGTACATCAAAATGTTTATGACATGAATCGTCATCCATGGAAAGTACTGCAGTTCCATTTACTGAACTAAGCATACTAAAATGGTGCTGACAAGTTGTATATGCTTGGGAATGACTTCAGTGCCGAGTCAATAGGAGCACGAGCCGACATTCCATCATTCAATTGAGCAGCTTCAGCGCCTACTGCAAGGGGAGCCTAGAGAAACGTCAGGCCTGCAAAGTTGCATTTGCGTTTCGTCAAGTGTGGCAACAATGAGTGGTCCTTTTAAGGAATTAGGAGTTACCCAAGAGAACAATGTAAAGAGCCAAGAGTCCATATTGGTACTCTGTACCAATGCTATGTTGGTGTCAGAAGTGGGATGAGGATAACACCAACCATCCGATTTAACAAACCACAGAGTGCAGCAGAAATCTAAAATGGACCTTCTAAGGAGTTGCTGGAGGCTGTGCTGAGCTCTACAAACTGGAATGTAGTTTGCAGCTGGAGGAAAACAGCTAAGAGATGGCTACCTCTGCAACTCCATCCCTGCTTCTCCACCCGCTAAGTTCAAATGTCCTGGGCATGTGTAGCTTTGGGCTCATAGAGCTGGGAAAAAGTGTGGCAGATGAAGTTGCTGTTGACCCCAGGTGAACAGTGTGAAGCAGGGCTTGCAGGAAAACTACACAAGCAACAAACGAGGCTGATCATGCAGGCGCTACAAAGTAGCGATGAAAGGAGAGTCTCATAGTAGAGATCTGGACTTGGACCACCATTTGCACCATCATTTAAGTGAAGGAAGACTGGTGAGGGACCATTACATCTACAGCTCCACACACAAGGAATCTCACAACCCTTATGTAATTGATAGATCACCGTACAGAAATTCAAAATCCCTGCTGCACCATCTGACAATAACGTGCATAAGACCCCTGCTAAGGTCACAGTCATGCTACCGCACCATCGTTTTAACTCTTTGAGAGTTGAATATTTCTTCCAAAACAACACAAGTTTTCTGAAAAGCACACAAAGCAAAGGTTTCACAGACAAATCAACATAGAAACATCTGTTGCTGTGTGCTGTGGCCACCAGTTTGCTAGGAATGCACGGTTGGGGAGGGGACGGCAGCAGCGGTCACAGTCACAGTGTATCACAATCTGGTTTGTGCCTCTTAACATTGTAAGTGGTGGTCCTCCCAGGTGAACGTTGCCATAGAAGTGTGGCGGGGCTACATAGTAATAGTGTTTTCAATGTTTGTACTGAGTGCATTTTGTTTCCATCGTCCCGTTTGCTGTTTATAATGTGTACGTCAGTGAATGTCGTCCCCGTAAATACAGGGGGGACGGATGATGGAGAGAGACCGCAGCCCCAAGATGGAAAGCACCTGTTTACAATCAATCAATTACATATACATTACTATATAAACAATCAGGAGGGAACAGACCGAGAGGTAAGAGAAAGACGGAGATTACATTTCACTACAACGAACTACCATCACCTTCTATTTTTCCACATCGTGCTTTGGTATCCAGTTTGTTTTTCATTCCGCCGGACTACCTTCATATTCAATCATCGCCAGAGACCCCGGGGTTAGACTACATTATCCACTACACGCCGAAGATTCACGGTGAGGTTGTTCCATTCCAACACATCACTTATCTGTTGACCAGTCATCCGTATTCAGGACAGTTGAATACTCGGACTCAAGTTCACTATCATTGGCATTTTCCGTATTCATTCATTGTTATTTGTGTTTTGTGTTTGTTATATGTTACTGGGACAAGGGAGGGTTTGTTATTGTATATTTGGTGTTGTCACATTGTTGCTTTGGTGGAGGGATATACATATCTATACATATATATACTTATTTTCTACGTGTGAAATTTGCATTTTTTTGTTATTGTTTCATTTAATATATTTATCCACCTATTTTTACACATCTGCTTTTGTGTGCTTATGTTTAAACCGTTGATTTAGAGGAAAATATTATTTGTTAGAGGTACGGCTTGGTATTTATAGATTAGCCTCAGTAATTTATCCAGGCCACAGGTCTTGGAAGTGTAGCTGCCGGCTGGGTAAGGGGTCGGCCGTTACATAAGCATCCGCTACATGAACCTGTTTGACCCCAACGATCAACTGATGCTGGCTCCTCACATTTGTTTTTGATCACTTGTATCATAATCGAAGTCCGACAAGTCAGAATCCAATTGACTGATAATATGTAAAACGTCTTTTGCCTTATGCCTTCTCTTTAGTCTCTCGCCAGATGTTGATGCTATTTTTGCTGTTGTTTGCTCCTCACTACTCATATGAATGCAGGGAATCTCAATCAAACCAATGAAACTAACTTTCCTTCTAGCAAATCGAATCCAAGTAAAACATAATGGTGGGTTTGCTCACCGTTTACAGTTGATTACAACCATCAGCCCCTCCTCTACATAGGCCCTGAAAGAGTTAAAGACTCTGTGCTCGGTTTCAAGTCAACTGAGGACAGCAGCTTCCAAGGAAGGGCAATGTAGCAGAGCTGACAAATGGCATCAGCCTGGGGATGAGTCGCCAACACTATGAGCTGGCAGTAAATCTTGACAATGAGCAGTTTCAGAGCCAGCTGCGGGGAAGCCTTTACATATATATATATAAACGTCTATACATGGAAGCGTGTGTGTGTCTGTCCAGCCCAGAAGTGCGAGGCTACAGACATGAAGCTCAAAGAGCCAGCAAGGCGGCCCCAAGTTAACGAGTCGGAAGAAGAAAGAGGTACGAGGCAACGGCATGAAGCTGAAAGAAAGTGACTCCGTTGACAAAGTGAAAATCAAATTTGCTTAGCCGGAAATACACGAGCAAGGTGACCACATCAGCAAAATGAAACCTTCAAGGAGAGAGAAACTTGCTTAGCTGCTGATGGACAACGGAGGTGAGCACACTGGCAAAACAAAACTTCCGAGGAGAGAGAAACTTGTTTAGCCGCTGATAGACAAGGGGGGCAAGCACGTCCGTCAAAACAAAAATTCCTAGGAGAAAGAAACTCGCTTAGCTGCTGATAGACAACGGAGGCGACCACATCGGCAAAACGAAAACTCCGAGGAGAGAGAAACTCACTTAGCCGGAAATACACAAGCAAGGCGAGCACATTGGCAAAACAAAATCTCAGAGGAGAGAGAAATTCGCTTAGCTGCTGAAAGAAAAAGGGGGGCAAGCACGTCAGCAAAACAAAAATTCCTAGGAGAAAGAAACTCGCTTAGCTGCTGATAGACAACAGAGGCGAATACATCAGCAAAACGAACCTCCGAGGAGAGAGAAACTCACTTAGCTGGAAATACACAAGCAAGGCGACCACATCTGCAAAATGAAACCTTCAAGGAGAGAGAAACTTGCTTAGCTGCTGATAGACAACGGAGGTGAGCACATTGCCAAAACAAAACCTCTGAGGATAGAGAAACTTGTTTAGCCACTGACAGACAAGGGGGGCAAGCACGTCCGCAAAATGAAAACTCCGAGGAGAGAGAAACTCACTTAGCTGGAAATACACAAGCAAGGCGAGCACATCGGCAAAACAAAATCTCAGAGGAGAGAGAAATTTGCTTAGCCGCTGAAAGAAAAGGGGGACAAGCACGTCCGCAAAGCAAAAATTCCTAGGAGAAATAAACTTGCTTAGCTGCTGATAGACAACGGAGGCGAACACTTCGGCAAAATGAAACCTCCGAGGAGAGAGCAACTCACTTAGCTGGAAATACACAAGCAAGGAGACCACATCTGCAAAATGAAACCTTCAAGGAGAGAGAAACTTGCTTAGCTGCTGATGGACAACGGAGGTGAGCACATTGCCAAAACAAAACCTCCGAGGATAGAGAAACTTTTTTAGCCGCTGACAGACAAGGGGGGCAAGCACGTCCGCAAAACGAAAATCTCAGAGGAGAGAGAAATTCGCTTAGCCGCTGAAAGAAAAGGGGGGCAAGCACATCCGCAAAACAAAAATTCCTAGGAGAAAGAAACTCGCTTAGCTGCTGATAGACAACAGAGGCGAATACATCAGCAAAACGAAACCTCCGAGGAGAGAGAAACTCACGTAGCTGGAAATACACAAGCAAGGCGAGCACATCGACAAAATGAAACCTCTGAGGAGAGACAAACTCGCTAAGCGGCTGATAGACAAGGGGGGTTAGCACATCCGCAAAACGAAAACCGCCGACTCTGCAATTTTTTTTCTGACGATTAAATAGTTTCTAGGAACCCAGGCTTTTTACAGCAAGGGCTTACACAGCTTGTTTTAAAATATTTGAAAATAGAAGCTACAGATGTATTATAAATATTGTAATAATATCAGTCATTCTGTATGAAGATAAAAGTGTGACAGATGTTTAACTATTGACCGCAGCAACTGGAAGTGTTACTATTATAGTAGTTGCTAACCAATTGCATTTAAAGATAAATCGTAAGAAAACACCATAGGACAGAATTAACCTTTACAATGAGTTTACTTTGATGACAATGAAAAAGGTAAAGAGAAGGAGATAAACAAGCTTTTAATGTGGGCAGTAATTGGAAGCAAAGGGAATAAAAAGTACAGTACAATAGGTTGGGACTGACTCAATGCAGCCAGTGTCTTAACAATAAAGCCTGTGCTATTCAAGGCTCACGTGGCTCTCCCACTCCTGTTTGCTGATTACCTAGGAGTTTAATTTTGTTTGCTGTTGTTGACATTGTTTTGTTGTTTGCTTTTTGTTCTGCCTAGCAAACAGCCTGTTTGTACTCCGAACCGCCTCCAGTTTTTCTCTCAAAGGGCAACAGGAGAGACTCACAGTTTTAATGGGGCTGATGAGTAAACAGTCTTTATTCTGGACGAGACAGTAATGTGAATGAATAGGGGCAAAACAGAAACTTGAGAGCAAAATAAAAAATATACTTGTGCAGAATTGACTAACTGGCAGGAACAAACCAGGCATTCGAAAATTTCAAAGGCCCTGAAAACCTTTACATTAATGCTATTGCCGTTAAAAATACAACTGATTCAAGCGGTGCTGCATTTAGTTAAGCCTGAGCAAAACGTTATGGTGATAATACAAGTACAATAACAATGGAGAAACGTTATTTAGGAAAAAGGTAAGATGGAAGAGGTGACTGTTGTATCTCAGTATCATTTATTTTGTACCGCTATAACTTAAACTTAAAAGAAACGACGACAGGTGGGAGGAACGTCTCTTCATGGCCTTTGATGTCTAACAGGTATCTCAGAATGCAATGCTGTATCAAGATTAGAGGTCTCCACAAAGAACAGTCAAATACAGTGGATTCAAAAAGTATTTAGTCCCCTTTACCTTTTCTATATTTTCCTATTTTAGCAATCCCAAGGTCTAGACCTGAGAGGGCCAGGCACTCAGTTTGCTGGGAACCTGTCCAAGAGAAGCTGGCTATAAAGCAACCCCATGAGCAGCAGTTGGAGAGAATGTTAATTATCCACCGAAGAAACCAATGGCCCTTATTTCAGGGCCACTAAACAGCATATAAAGGGAGTAACTCCTTTCCTCCGTCTCTAGCACCTCCCTGGTCATTACACTGGTGGCAGAAGTGGGATAAGAACAGATTGACATCCACAAGATGGAGTTCTGGTTTAGCACTGACGCTGGTGGGCTCCTCGATCATGCTTATGTTGACGTGCTTCAGGCATGGCAGACAAGATTGCTTCACACCCTTCAAATGTACTGGAGGATAAAGTTTGTGCTACCCTTGTAACAAGGACTTTAACTCTTTGAGGGCTGAATATTTCTTCCAAAAACCGTAGCTTTCTAAAAAACACACAAAGCAATGGTTCCACACATAAATCAACATAAAACATCTGTTGCTGGGTGCTGTGGCCAGAAGTTTGCTGTCACTTATGACTCAAGACACTCACAGGTGGCATGACGGCTGGCAGAAATGCATGGTAGGCTGCCTGCCCAGCTGTTTTTGCATGACGTTGGGTAATGGCAGCGGCAGTCGCGGTCAGTGCAATGCATTCTGGTTTGTACCTCTTATTATTGTAAGTGCCGGCCCTCGCAGGTGAACATTGCCATGGGCACATCAGCTGCACAAACGTGTTCAGCACCCCGATTAGCTGGGGAACAATCAGCTAAAGCCGGTGCCTCACTTTAATTTTCGATATCGCTCTCCACATCACTTGCATCAGAATCGAAATCTGAGAAGTCAGAGTTCAATTCAGCAATGATATGCAAAACGTTGTGCATGGATTATTTTGCTTTGTGCATTCGCTTCAATCTCTTGCCAGATGTTGATGCCATTTTTGTTGTTGTTTGCTCCTCACTACTCACAATTGCAATGAAACACAAACCAATGAAGGTAACTTTCCTTCTAACAAAGAGAGTTGAACTAAAGCCTAATAGCGAGTTTTGTCACCATTTACAGCTGATTACCACTCTCTACCCATCCTTCTGACAAAAGTCGACATCCGCCCTGAAAGAGTTAAAGAAGGGGACAAGTGTAACAACCCCAGGGTCTGGATCTGATGCTTCTCAGGTGGTGGGGACCAGTCTGAGGCGATGGGAATACTTGGAGAATCCAACCCCATGAGCAACAGGATGAGGAGGGCACATGCCCATTGTTCATGTCTCCTGGCTGCTAAAGTCCATTGGCCTGGGATGAGTGTTGATTGACAAGCCTTGGATGTGTACACTGGCCTTGGGTCAGGCCATAGAACCGTAGGAATAGTATGGCATACCAGCTGATGTCAGGTGAGCGGACTGAGATGAAGCCTGGCGGTGTGTGTGTGAGTGGACAAAGGGAAAAAGCAGCTGCAGGTGCCTGGCACCATCAAAGATCAGGGTGGCGCGGTTTAGAAGAATTTCCAGGCTGGCCAAAAGATATATTCTGTCAAGCAAATCCTAGGTCTTCCATAGGGTCTCTGCCCAGTGTGATGTACCTAGAGTGTCTTTATGGGTAGCCACTTGATGGGGGGCATCCTTACAACATACTTAAACCTCCTCAAATGGCTCTTCTTGATCCAGTGAAGCAGTGACTCTATTCTAAGTTTGTCTGTGAAGAAACCTCATTTTTGTATCCGCAATCTTATTTTTCCAGTCATAATCCACATCCCCTGACCACAGGTGAGGACATGAATGTAGATTGACCGGTAAGATAAGAGTTTTATACCTAGACTCAACCATAGTAGGTTTGAAGTGTGCCACTGTAATCTGTGATAGCTTATTTCAGTCGTATTATCTTATCGCTCACACCACACAAATAACCCGACAGAGAGATTTACAGATGACATGGCATGATGGATGGCAGGCTAGCTATCCTATATGTGGTCCATAGACAGCAGCCCCCGCCTGCTATTTATAAGTAGTTGGCCTATTTGGTCCATGGCCAAGGGTCACTGTCTGCAGAAACCATGACTGATTAGATCAAGGAAAGGTGCTGTGTGGGCACAGTGCAGAAATAACAGACAGCTCTGATGGCAGTTGCCCATACTTGGTAAGGTTCATAAAAGCTACCAAAATATATAAAATGAGGAGAAACCAAACAGAAGATAGAAGCTGACCAATGCTGCTTCCCGACTGGCCGGATCAGGTTCATATAGCTGTCATCATCTCTGACTGAATGTCAATTGTTCGTTCCATTGGCTTCTCTCCGGCCTGGATATATATGTATAAATAAATTATACATTGTATTTTTGGGGGGTGGAAATTAAATTTTAAAGCAAGTTCAATACATATACAGTTAGGTCCATAAATATTTGGACAGAGACAACATTTTTCTAATTTTGGTTCTGTACATTACCACAATGAATTTTAAATGAAACAACTCAGATGCAGTTGAAGTGCAGACTTTCAGCTTTCATTCAGTGGGGTGAACAAAACCTGCATTCAACTGGATTTGAGCAGACAGTATGTCACTGAACACCTCAGAATTCATTCGGCTGCTTCTGTCCTGTGTCACATCATCAATAAACATTAGTGTCCCAGTGCCACTGGCAGCCATGCACGCCCAAGCCATCACACTGCCTCCCTCCACCGTGTTTTACAGATGATGTGGTATGCTTTGGATAATGAGCTGTTCCACGCCTTCTCCATACTTTTTTCTTGCCATCATTCTGGTAGAGGTTGATCTTGGTTTCATCTGTCCAAAGAATGTTTTTCCAGAACTGTGTTGGCTTTTTTAGATGTTCTTTAGCAAAGTCCAATCTAGCCTTTCTATTCTTGAGACTTATGAGTGGCTTGCACCTTGCAGTGCACCCTCTGTATTTACTTTCATGCAGTCTTCTCTTTATGGTAGACGTGGATATCGATACGCCTACCCCCTGGAGAGTGTTGTTCACTTGGTTGGCTGTTGTGAAGGGGTTTCTCTTCACTATGGAAATGATTCTGCGATCATCCACCACTGTTGTCTTCCGTGGACGTCCAGGTCTTTTTGCGTTGCTGAGTTCACCAGTGCTTGCTTTCTTTCTCAGGATGGACCAAACTGTAGATTTTGCCACTCGTAATATTGTAGCAATTTCTCAGATGGGTTTTTTCTGTTTTCGCAGCTTAAGGATGGCTTCTTTCACCTGCATGGAGAGCTCCTTTGACCGCATGTTGTCTGTTCACAGCAAAATCTTCCACATGCAAGCACCACACCTCAAATCAACTCCAGGCCTTTTATCTGCTTAATTGATAAGGACATAACGACGGACTTGACTACACCTGCTCATGAAATAGCCTTTGAGTCAATTGTCCAATTACTTTTGAGCCCCTGAAATGAAGGGATTGTGTTCAAAAAATGCTTTAGTTGCCTCACATTTTTATACAATCGTTTTGTTCACCCCACTGAATTAAAGCTGAAAGTCTGCACTTCAACTGCATCTGAGTTGTTTCATTTAAAATTCATTGTGGTAATGTACAGAACCAAAATTAGAAACAAGTTGTCTCTGTCCAAATATTTATGGACCTAACTGTATCTCTTTTTGTACCATATTGCTCTTGTTTGATTATTTCTGCCATGGTTACTATAGGGATATGTATGGGTCAGGTCTGTTCTGCATTCATAAAGAACACAATCCCATGGAACAAGTGCCCCCCTGCTGGATATGCACTCATCCCCTGCTTCTGCATCATGGGCCAGTAAAGCGCACATTGAACAGCTGCTGCTACTCCAATCTGTTTGTCAATTTCATGTTCCCTCCTTTCGTCACTCGTGAACAAGATCCCAAGATAACTTGAACTCTCTCACCCAGGGCAGTTATACTCCCCTAACCTGGAAAGAACAATCCATGACTTCAGACTTGAGGGTGAGTGCAGCAGCGACTTGCTAGACTGTGTGTTGAGGGTCACACTAATTTGAAGCAAAGGGACAACATCATCTGCATAAACCAACAATGGTACCCCCTAGCCTGCCCAACAGAATACCCTCACATCCTTGGTTGCACCTTGATATCATATCCATTAATACTACAAACACTTTCCATTATGGTCTTTGTAATTTCAGATATGGCACTACACGACCACTCCAGGATTAATTATCTGAGATTTTTTCACTTTGTTGCCCCGTCCTGGTCAGACTGTGATCCAGTATTGTGCCTGTTACTCTAATCATAGTCTCTGGCGTCCAAAAAAATGTTCTCTGTGTGACAAGTGAGTATATAAATTAGCCTGACAGTTGATAAAAAATTGAGTGTGCTGAAGCTTTAGGCTGTCAGATATCCATAAAGCCTTTCTGAAGAGAAGAGCAGCTGTCATTTTGTTTTCTTTACCCATTAAGTTAGGATTAGATGCAGTTGTCAGTTTTCCACTGCTGAAGTGACTCTTTGATCACAGGAGATCCAAGGTGTTTCTGAGACATATCTGTTTTCATTTGTAATATACTGTATGACAGAGTGTTAAAAAAATCAGATGGGATATAACAAAATGGTATCATTTAACTTTAGGATTTGGGGTTTCTAATAATGGAGCTTTAAATCTGTACTGTTTAACTTCTTCAAATGTTATTACGTGAACAGCTGTTTTTTGTTAAAGTCTTACCGCTTTGAAACTCTACTCAGAGATTTACGTTTACTTATGATAAGAAGGGCAAGTAATGTTAAAAGAAAATACTTTAACAAGATGCAGTTCCATATACGGGGTGAGACTCAAAAATAACCGGATTGGTAAAAAAAGTTACGAAGAAGGCAGATTCGCCAGCATTTGTGTGTCAGCTTTTATCCTTCCAGATGAGAGAATGTCCAGTTCCATTGTCTCAAAACACCATTCACATCTCCAGTTATTCCCAGTTTCAAATAAAAACTAACAGCGTCAGATCCCTGGGTGGGGGGGTGGTAGTATGTATCGTGATCGTGATTTAGAGACAATAAAAGTGAAAAAAAATGGTAACTTTTACAAGTCCTATAAATGCACACCGTGTGTTAGAGACGCAAACCAAATGTATGTGTGTACTGTATAATATTAACAATAAGAACAGCTCACTACTGAAAACAGCAAATATAGGAGTGAGCCAGGATCGAACTGGGGACTCTTGATTACAAGTCAGCAAATCTTACTGCTACGCCACGGAAGCTGTTGTCTTTCCTTGAACCTTTTGTGAAAGTGAAAGGCTTCATACATTATATAGTTTATGCCTACATTTTGTCATTTACTACTAAAATATGAAAAACGTTTCTGTTTTAAAAATGTGTTTACACAGATTATTGTAGAAACGGAACACACATGAAATGCGTGTGTTCCAAATAACGATCCATTATTTCCACTCTAAAACTCCACTCCACTCCCAGATAATCAATCAAGGCATGAGCTGGGAGAAGTTCGTGCACGTTCTAAGTCGGTGGGGGGATAGAATAGCTGGCTGTTTGCTGCTTGTCTTTATCGGCACATTTACAGGACAAAAGACACTGGCGGAGAGGTGCGAACGGATTTAAGGTGGGCCGGATCTACGAGTTTTTTCGTAGGCTATGGTAATTCTAGTGTTAAGCCATACAGTAAATCATTAAATATGCGTACATTGGAGTGCCCTCTCAGGGTTTGGGAGCGAGATCCTGCCTCAAGTGGAGGAGTTCAAGTATCTCGAGGTCTTGTTCATGAGTGAGGGAAGAATGGAGTGTGAGATCGATAGGCGGATTGGTGCGGCGTTCGCAGTGATGCTGGCTCTGCATCGGTCTGTCGTGGTGAAAAAGGAGCTGAACCGTAAGACAAAGATCTCAATTTACCAGTCGATCTATGTTCCTACCCTCACCTATGGTCATGAGCTATGGGTAGTGACCGAAAGAAGGAGATTGCAAATACAAGCGGCTGAAATGAATCTCCTCCTCAGGGTGTCTGGGCTCTCCCTTAAAGATAGGGTGAGAAGCTCAGTCATCCGGGAGGGGCTCAGAGTAGAGCCGCTGCTCCTCCGCATTGAGAGGAGTCAGATGAGGTGGCTCGGGCATCTGATCAGGATGCCTCCTGGACACCTCCCTGGTGAGGTGTTCTGGGCACGTCCAACTGGGAGGAGGCCCCAGGGAAGACCCAGGACACGCTGGAGGGACTATGTCTCCCAGCTGGCCTGGGAACGCCTTGGTATTCTCCCGGAAGAGCTAGAAGAAGTGGTTGGAGAGAGGGAAGTCTGGGCATCTCTGCTCAAGCTGCTGCCCCCGCGACCCGACCTCGGATAAGCGGAAGAGGATGGATGGATGGATGGACATTGTACACTACGGTAGACAAAGAGTTTCGCGTTACAGTACCCAGATGATTTCTTACAAGGCTCGTTATTGGCTGAAAAAGGAGACTCAACCAATCAGAGTGGGATTTTCATTCTCTTGGGCTCTGATTGGCTGCTGCTAACGTGGTGTAATCTCGCAAGAACAACGAGTGTGGGTCCCCGACACATCTCAGTTCTCTATGTATCGCATACTTTGCTTGTGGTCCGATTGTTGTGTGCAAACTTTTTGTGTTGAACTTTTCAAAGCCCTACGATGGCTCCCAAGTGTCCTGCATCTTCTAAGCCTTCTGGTAGTAGTGAGCCTAAGCACCAGAGGAAGACCTTGACCATTCAGGAGAAGGTAAAACTCCTGGATAGGCTTCAGGAAGGAAAGCGTTATGCAGACGTCGCTCGCCATTACGGCTTGAATGAATCGACGGTACACTACATTATCATTATCATTATTATTATTATTATTATTATTATGTTACTCATATCCTTAGCCCAACATCCACATATTATATGTGTTTACAAAGTGTGTTTTAATAAGTTTACATGTGTTTAAAGCATGTAGGAGAGGGTATTTTAAGGCTTAAACTATAAAAAAATGTATATTTATATCGTCTTTCTATATCGCAGATTTTCACCTATCGCTGATGGGTCTGGAACGTAACTTCCGCGATATTTGGAGGATCACTGTATATTTATTGATGAATTACAATATTCTAAACATTGACACCTTCTATATACTCCCCCTCCCGGCCTCTACACCGCTCCATACATATCTTCCATTGATTGAAACAGTGCTGGAAGACTTCTTGCTTGAGGCACTTCCTCTACTGAATAAAAATGTGTTCCCTTCAGGTCACTTTTGATTTTTGGGAACAAATAAAAATCACAGGGAGCTAAATCGGGTGAATAGGGAGGATGATCGAGGACAGGAATGTGTCTGTCAGTAAAAAATTGCCTTACGGAAAAAGCTGTACAATCATTTCGAACAATCAGATTCACCGTTTTGATGTTTTCATCCGTCCAAGACGAGTGTGGGCGACCTGGGAGTTGAATGTCTTCCACATTTTCTTGTCCATCCTTGAAATGTTTGTGCCACTCAAAAACTTGTGTGCGAGACAAACTGTTAACACCATACACAGTTTTTTTTATCATTTCATAAGTTTCTGTGGCTGTTTTGTTCAATTTTGTGAGAAATTTGATGTTGATTTGCTGTTCGATTATTTTCACCTGACATTATCGTGGCAACTCATGTAGCGATTGTTGGGCAAATACTGGCTGGACTATTCACAGGAAATCCTGTCGGTGGTTTGAGAAGGCGTGTAGGAGGGGATATACAGTAGTTCTATGATTCATGTCCGGCCAACCTCCAGATGGTTTTCCAGGAAAGCCCCAAGCGCAGTCCAGTTATTTTTATGTCTCACCTCATATTACATTTAAAGACTTCCATTTTGAAAGTGCTATAAAGTGCTTGTCTAAAAGCCTGCATCTTGTTTAAGGATTTTAAATGTTTTTCCAGTTGTAACAGAGCTTTTGGCATGCAATCACACCACAATCCATTCCATTGCACATTTTGCACTGTGGTAACTGCCAGCAGTCAGCCACAGACCCGCTACGTCTGGATTACAAGGGCTCTTAAAGACAGCTGCTGCTTTCACAGCATTATAAGAGCGTCTGTTCTCAGGTGTGCAGGGACTGCCAATAAGCACTGCCAATGGAGTGATTTCAGGTGACATCGGCTAAGCTCTCTCTCCCATTTAGGGCCAACTTTTTTTTTGTGCAGCACTGCCACTACATTCCACCTGCCCACAATTCAAATTCTGCAGACTACGCCACGTGTATTACGGTGAAATCACACCACAATTCATTCCACGTACGGGCTCCTTCTCCTCAGTCCTGCCTCTTCCTTACTCTCCTTCCTTCTCTCTATTCATTTTTCTCAAGCCCCCCCAACCCCGTTCCTTTATAACACCAGTTAGGTACAGGTGCTGTCCTCCCCCTTCTTCTCTGAGGTGTGAATGCACAACCAGCCAACCTCGGAGAAGTGCTTGCACACTCACACATGAACCTGCACCTGCGAGGACCCTGAACGCTCTGAGACTCGTGATTATTTACTTAAAGTCACATGTCTCCACAGACCCGTTATCAGAGGCGGAGCTTCCGGTTATGTTGGCTTCCAGCAGGAAGAGGCGGGTCCAAGCAGATGGATAACATAAGTGGTGGAAAAGCCGTCAACCTTCCTGTCTGCAGATGGAGGAAAAGAGAAGGCATCATCACACTGCAGAGACCCCTGAAGCGGCGGAGAATTACCATCACCAGAGAACTTAACTGTCCACTATGTGCACGCACATGACTATACAGTAGATATGTTGCAGGCTAAGTATACTTTTTATTTATTGATTTATTATGTATATTAGATTTTGTCAACTATTTGAGGAGACACGGGCGCATTAATTTCATTGTACTGTGGACACAACACGACTGTAAACTTGACTTGACTTGAATATCTTTGAAAACAATGTTGTACTTCAGATTGCGTTTCCCGTAAGTGATGCCATGTAATGACACAGACTGAGGGACTCATTTATTTTGTATTGTGGTTGGAAATTAAAAAACACATTTTGCAATGTTTTCTCTAATTGAAGCCACGGTTCATTGAATTTCAAAACCATCTGTCTTTGAAAAACCTCCACAATGATGGTGTCATTGTTGATGAAGGCTTATTTAGATATCCAGCTCCTATACAGCACCTAATGAACAAGTGAACTCGATGATGAGAAATTGTAACGTCCGGGACAGGAATCCAATGAAAGCGGTTAAGCGCGACTTGCTTTCTAGGTTACCTAATTGCTATGGTATTGCAAATAACTTTGCGGCTCTATGACTTTTCTATTGATAGTGTGGAAACCAAGGGGGTGTACAGCTGCCCAGACCTCCCAAGACCCAGAGGCACAAGTCCAGCACAAGACACGCTTATTTTCAGCTGGGCAGCTCTATTTCCTTGCTCCCCACAGCACAGCACCAAATAGCACAAATAGACAGTCCTTTCTTGCTCTTCTGTGTTTCCGCCTCCACTTCTCCACTGACAACCTTTGTCTTCTCCCACCCGCCTCATTCTGTAAGGTAGCTGCACCCGGGAGAACTCAAATGGCTCATTAGGAAGGTCGGGAATTACTCCCAGGTGTGGTGGAAGCCCAATATAGGGCTCTGCAGTTCCCACAGCTCCCCCTGGTGGCATCCCTAGGAACCCAACAGGCCTGAGCCGACCAATTCCAAGTCCCATGTAGCCCTGTGGGACTCAGAGGGGGATGCTACACCCCAGGGTGGGCTGCCAAATAGCAGTTTGGAGGAGATAGCGCCCTTCAAAAGTCATCTTCTGACCTGTGGTTAAAGTTAAGAAGAGAAGCATTAAAAGACAGCACCAACCTTTGGCTCGGGGTGGAATTACAACTCGATGGGCTATAAAGTTGTCTCTCATGCGCACGTGTGTGACACCCCCTATTATAAGGTGACGATTTGGTGCTTTGTAAATCTAATTACAACCAACAACCGCACTTGGTAAAGTCTTGCCACACTGTAATAACTGACTGTTGTGAATTGTTATTAGAATTTCATTTGAATATCTTTCTTTTTTTCTAAGCCCTACTTATTCCAGTTCAGGTTTCTAAGGTAATAGCTTTGTATGCTGTAACAATGGCAGTTTTTCAAAACACAATAAAAAACCTTCATTCATTTACAGAGTTAAAGTTTTCACTCCACGAACTGAGCAGCCATGTTTTTCAGTGGGTGACAATGCTTACGGTTCTACTTCAAAAGACATTTTGTTCTCTCTAAATAGCTCACCTTAAGAGATCGGCCTTTAATTGCCTGTCATGTTTTAACTTCTCATGTAAATACATTGCAGGGCAAATTAAACACACACTTCAGAAATTCTGAGAAATGTATCACTGATATCTAGGAGAATGTAACAAATATGTCTCATTATGTTTGTTTTGAGATGCTTAATCCGAGAAAACAACCCTTTAACAGTCTGCTCGTCATTAAGAGAATCGAAGTGCAGCCGTCAAAAGAAAAAAGCCCGATTTCTGATGGCGTTCAGGCCATGGTTGCTTTTGTACTGATGAGCGCCAATTAGTTTAAAGCAAATCTGCAGCTGCAAATGTGGCTACTTGCGACTAATGTTGTTTACAAATTATTAGATCACCATATACTTAGGCTGTTTTTTGAACCTGTAGCGGGGCTACGTAATAATAAGTATTTGTTTGATTTTTTTTTGTCTGTGCTGAGTGCGTTTTGTTTTCATCATCCCGTTTACTGTCCGTTACATAACCTTGCCACAGGGGATGCACAAACCATTGTGTTTCTTTGTGCCAGTCCCAAGCCCGGATACATGGGGAAGGTTACGTCAGGAAGGGCATCCGGTGTAAAATTTTGCCAAATCAGTATGTGGACAACAATACAAATTTCCATACTGGATCGGTCAAGACCCTGGTTAAGAACGACTGCTACCAGTAGTGTTAGTCAACAGGGTGCTGGCGGAAATTAGGCTATTGTTGGCCGAAGAAGAAGAAGAAGAGGAGGGAGACATGTCCGGAGGCAGGAGGAGAGGAGGAAAGTAAAGAGAGTGGAACTGAGGGTAGGAACTTTGAATGTTGGCAGTATGACTGGTAAAGGGAGAGAGTTAGCTGATATGATGGAGAGAAGGAAGGTTGATATATTGTGCGTGCAAGAGACTAAATGGAAGGGGAGTAAGGCCAGGTGGATCAGAGGTGGATTCAAATTGTTCTATGATGGTGTGGATAGGAGGAGAAATGGAGTAGGGGTTATTCTGAAGGATCAGTATGTCAAGAGTGTTCTGGAGGTGAAAAGAGTGTCAGACAGAGTATTGATTATGAAGCTGGAAACCTGAGGTGTGATGATGAATGTTGTTAGTGTATGTGCCCCGCAAGTTGGGTGTGCAATGGATGAGAAAGAAGATTTTTGGAGTGAGTTGGATGAAGTGATGAGCAGTGTACCCAAGGGACAGAAAGTGGTGATTGCCGCGGATTTCAATGGGCATGTTGGTGAAGGGAACAGTGGAGACGAGGAGGTGATGGGTAGGTATGGTGTCAAGAAGAGGAATGAAGAAGGTCAGAGGATAGTGGATTTTGCCAAAAGGATGGACATGGCTGTGGTGAATACGTATTTTAAGAAGAGGGAGAAACATAGGGTTACATACAAGTGTGGAGGAAGATGCACACAGGTGGATTACATCCCATTCAGAAGAGTTGATCTGAAGGAGACTGAAGACTGCAAAGTGGTGGCAGGGGAAAGTGTAGTTAAGCAGAATAGGATGGTGGTCTGTAGGATGACATTGGAGATCAAGAAGAGGAGCAGAGTGAGGGCACAGCCAAGGATCAAATGGTGGAAGTTAAAAAAGGAAGACTGCAAGGTTGAGTTTAGGGAGAAGGTGAGACAGGCACTGGGTGGTAGTGAAGAATTACCAGACAGTTGGGAAACTACAGAAGATGTAGTAAGGGTGACAGCAAGAAGGGTTCTTAGCACAACATCTGGACAGAGGAAGGAGGAAAAGGAAACCTGGCGGTGGAATGAGGAAATACAGGAGAGTATACAGAGGAAGAGGATGGCAAAGAAGAAGTGGGATAGTCAGAGAGATGCAGAAAGTGGACAAGAGTACAAGGAGATAAGGCACAAGGTGAAGAGAGAGGTGGTGAAGGCTAAAGAAAAGGCATATGATGAGCTGTATGAGAGGTTGGACACTAAAAAGTGAGAAAAGGACCTGTGGGCTAGACAGAGGCTACCGAGCTGGGAAAGATGTACAGCAGTTTAGGGTGATAAAGGATAAAAATGGAAACATACTCACAAGCGAGGAGAGTGTTGAGCAGATGGAAAGAGTACTCTGAGAGGCTTATGAATGAAGAGAACGAGAGAGAGAAGAGGTTGGATGTGGAGATAGTGAATCAGGAAGTGCAATGGATTAGCAAGGAGGAAGTAAGGACAACTATGAAGAGGATGAAGAATGGAAAGGCTGTTGGTCCAGATGACATACCTGTGGAAGCATGGAGGTGTTTAGGAGAGATGGTAGTAGAGTTTTTAACCAGATTGTTTAATGGAATCTTGGAAAGTGAGAGGATGCCTGAGGAGCGGAGAAGAAGTGTACTGGTGCCAATATTTAAGAATAAGGGGGATGTCCAGGACTGTAGTAAATACAGGGGGATAAAATTGATGAGCCACAGCATGAAGTTATGGGAAAGAGTAGTGGAAGATAGGTTAAGAAATGAGGTGATGATTAGTGAGCAGCAGTATGGTTTCATGCCAAGAAAGAGCACCACAGATGCGATGTTTGCTCTTACGGTGTTGATGGAGAAGTATAGAGAAGGCCAGAAGGAGTTGAATTGCGTCTTTGTGGACCTGGAGAAAGCAAATGACAGGGTGCCTCGAGAGGAGTTGTGGTATTGTATGAGGACGTCGGGAGTGGCAGAGAAGTACATAAGAGTTGTACAGGATATATACAAGAGAAGTGTGACAGTGATGAGATCTGCGGTAGGAGTGACAGATGCATTCAAGGTGGAGGTGGGATTACATCAGGGATCGGCTCTGAGCCCTTTCTTATTTGCAATGGTGATGAAGATGTTGACAGACGAGATTAGACAGGAGACCCCGTGGACTATGATGTTTGCTGATGACATTGTGATCTGTAGTTAGAGTAGGGAGCAGGTTGAGGAGACCCTGGAGAGGTGGAGATATGCTCTAGAGATGAGAGGAATGAAGGTCAGTAGGAATAGACAGAATACATGTGTATGAATGAGAGGGAGGTCAGGTCTGAGGTGTCACCCGCTACACTCAGATCTCAATCCAGGTGGTTTGTCATGTGGTGAGTGTGCCAACATGCTATCAGCACATATTCCCCACCCCTCTCTCTCTTTTCCATAAGAAAAGACCCTAAGAGGTTAGTTGGTACCTTTCGTGTTGGGTTGATGTCATAGCTGATCTGATAACAAGATAACAACAACTCTCAATGCACAATCACTCTTTTAACAGAATAAAAAATAAAGTCATCGTTCCTTGTTGTATTCAGTCAAAAAGCATTTCTATACACAAAGAGTTGTGGATATTTCATCTGAGTTTGATGTGATATACTTACCTGAGGGGAAATTGCCATTTTGCATGACCTTTGGCGTTCAGAGCGTAGGGTCACCATTATACAGATCCAGCAGGCTAAAGTGTTGTGTAGTTGAAATGGAAACACTGACAGCCTTTTAGAAGCATGGACGTCTAAAGCGGAGCTCCGATAGCAGCAGTGTTATTTTTTCTCGTATTTCTTATTATCCTGAGGAATCCTGTATCTACCCCACCCAAGGAGGTTCTATTACAGTATATGCAAGCACATAAAAACATGATCGGCAGGAAAGGAGCTCAGAAAGAAACAAAATCTAAAGCTACATCCAATACTAGACAGTCATCAAGTCCAAGTTCAAGGTACGGCTTTTCAGAGACTGACCTGGAACAGGCAGGCGAAAGCACAGACTTCCCAGGACCCTGCTCCGCTGCATTGTCTCCAGTCAAGAGCGAAAATGGGAGCGAATGTGCAAGTGATGCAGGTCATGATAGCTTTCTGATTCCAGAAGATCACTTGAAACTGGAAATGGCCTTGCAGACCGTGCTTTCATCCACTCCTCGCGAGGAGCATCAGCTGTAATAGAAGTTGCCACTTCACCTGAAGAGCATGAAAGCCGAAACGATCTGTCCGAACTGAAGGTAATGATCACTACAATGGCCACGGCCATAAATGAGCTCAAGAAAGATATTTAGGAAGAAGATATAAAGAAAGAAATAATGGTATGCTCAAGACAAATGAGAAGCTGTGGCTGGAGCTGCAGGAGCTGCGGAAGGATAATAAAGACTTGGAGAAACGTGTATATAAATGCTTTGAGGCAACTTTTAAAGGTATGTTGGAGAAATTGAGGAACACATTTAGGAAAATGCGTCTAAGTCTGAGAATAAACTGAGAGCACTTGCCGATCAGCAGGAAGACGTTAAGCAGACATTCACGACTCGAATTGAAACAGCCAAAAAATTTGGCATCCACCGCTGACGGAAAAGCAACAGCTGCGAATTACGAATGCAAAAAACTTGGAGACAGACTAGAAAATGCTAAAACGTTTTAGCTCTCAGTGAAACAAACGAGCTGGACAGGCTGAATGGTTTTGCACTTTTATAAACTTCTTATGTTATTAAACTTTACAATTTTTTGGATGTGAGGGAAAATGGGAGTACATAGAGGGAAAAATGATACAAACATAAGTGAAACACTTAAACTTGGTGAAGATTGTGATCTGGCCAGGATTTGAACCCTGGGGGCTGGAAGAGGCGTACGTAACACTGACCAAAGTCACCTGTTTGAGTATATGAGCTATCCTGATAACTGTGACTCTCAGGAAAAGAAAGTGCCACTGTTTAAAGTTCGCATTAAAACAAGAAATTACTCCAAATGAAATAACAGTCTGGTTTTAAAAGAATATTTATTAGAATAAAATACGTTGTGTAGTAGAGTGCCACACTGGTTAGCACTGCTGCTTTGCACAAATAACATCCTTGTGTTGAATTCTGCTGAAGTGTCAAATGGGCCGAGTCCTTGTGAGCCATTTCTGTCTGTGTGGAGTTGGCATGTTCTCCCTATCTATGTGTGTGTGTCTTCAAATCAGTATTCCTCTTTTCCTCTTACACGCTAAAAAAATGCCGGTATGTTTTAATGGCTGTGGACTCCAAATTGGTCCCCCACTGCCCTGAACTGGATTAAGCAGATTTGAGAATGACAAGTAAAAAAATCCTGCCTTTAATTCCCCTTAATTCTACAGCTCTACAAACTTTCCACTTGTTTAAAATTAATTTTGTACTCTTTATGCGCATCAGTTATTTAAAAATCCCTTTTGAGATAACGCTACAAGTTACAATGTAATATTAGTCACTTTATTTCCAACTCTAATTAAAGTGAAATAGCTAACACAGATTTTGTTACATTTACTTTTGATTAATCACAACTGACATACCCTGGAATGTTATAAATTGGGTTGAAAGAAATGAGAAATATAAAGTTATAAAGCTGCAGGTAACGAGTACCATAAGGTGAGCGTGATCAGCTTGACAAATTAGTACAGTAAAAGAAACCTTTCTATGTTTTTAGAGGTTTTCCAAATCATTGCAGTTTCTAAAGGCATCTATCTACCTATCTATTGAGTCAAAAAGATCATAAAGAGTTGGGGATACCACCCTGTGTACTTGAAAATCTATCTATCTACTATCCTGCCAACTATACTAAAATTAATATCTATCTATCTATCTATCTATCTATCTATCTATCTATCTATCTATCTATCTATCTATCTATTAACCTTGCCGACTATACCAAAATTAATATCTATCTATTATCCTGCCAACTATACTAAAATTAATATCTATCTATTCTGCCAACTATACTAAATTAATATCTATCTATCTATCCTGCCAACTATACTAAATTAATATCTATCTATTATCCTGCCAACTATACTAAAATTAAAATCTATCTATCTATCAATCTATCTATCTATCTATCTATTATCCTGCCAACTATACTAAAATTAAAATCTATTTATCTATTTATCTACTATCCTGCCAACTATACCAAAATTAATATCTATCTATCTATCCTGCCAACTATACTAAAATTAATATCTATCTATCTATCTATCCTGCCAACTATACTAAAATTAAAATCTATCTATCTATCTATCTATCTATCTATCTATCTATCTATCTATCTATCTATCCTGCCAACTATACTAAAATTAATATCTATCTATCCTGCCAACTATACTAAATTAATATCTATCTATCTATCTATCTATCATGCCAACTATACTAAATTAATATTTATCTATCTATTATCCTGCCAACTATACTAAAATATCTATCTATCATAATCAGTAGTGGGCCATAATCCTCAAACACAAACCAAGAATTCAGCTAATATCCATTTTTTTACTCATGGATTCAAATGGACAGGTTAGCACAGTTACAGAATCAAAGACACCATTAATATTGTATCTGCTGAGTTGGTAAGGCAGGATCAAGCATGAGTCAAACCTGTACAAAAAGTGTCATTCTCAGTCTAATAAAGTTTTGTCTTAATAAGGTTTAGTGATAGATGTGTCACAATTGCTGGCCCAGTTACTGTCTTTGTAGAGTTTGCACATTCTGCCTGTATGGGTTTCTCTCTCTAAATAATAATAATAATAATAATAATAATAATTCTTTACATTTATTTATCATTTTTCTCACTACTCAAAGTGCTTGACATAGTGAGTGGGGAGTCTCTTCAACCAACAATAATGTGTAGCATTTGCCTGGATGATGTGATGGCAGACATTTTTGCTCTAGTACACTCACCACATACTGTATGAGCTATTAGGTGGTGAAGTGGTGAGATAGCCAATTAGAGACAGGAGATGATTAGGGGGCCAGAATAACCAGGTGATGGTGAGCAATTTAGCTGGAACATTGGGATACACCCTACACTTTTCTAATGATGCCCAGGAATCTTTTATGACCACAAAGAGTCAGGACCTCAGTTTTATGTCCTGTCCGAAGCACTGTGCCATTTTTACAGCCCAGTGTCTCCCTCACTGCACCTGGCATTGGGATCCACATTCAGACCACAGGGCAAGTGCCCCCTGCTTACCTCATCATCACCTCTTCCAGTAGCAACCCAAGCTTTTTCCTACTTGGTTTCCTATCCTGAACATGCTTAGCGTCAGGCGGATGACCTCATCTGAAGTGCAGTTGGTGTGGCTGCTGGTCATATTAATTCAACCCGGGCATCACAAAAAGATAAAGTGTATTTCCTTCCTAGTTTATGCAATTTTATTGCTCTCTTTCTGTTGGTAAAATTAAAATTTAAATACCTAGTTCTTTTATTTCAAATAGGTATTGTTATTACTCATATGTTTCATTTAGCTTCTGGCACTGCACTAGATAGTATGACTAAAATTGATATCTCAGTGCGCTGCAGACCCCAAACGACAAACAGCTACAAATCATAACCATTCGATTCCTCACATTAAATTGTCACAAAGCTAAGTGCTAGATGTTTAAAGTGACCCGCATAAGTTAATATGCATCTAGTTTAGAACGGGCCTAAAAGAGACGAGCCAGGATTATAAATATTAAAAACAGAAAATGAAATGTCTCCTTTCCACTGTGTGCCAGGTCAGAGTTCCAGCTACTTCACAAATTGGGAATGGAGAGTTGGCAAACATGTGAGGTAAAAAAAGCATTTTGTTATAAACCTTTATGTTCTACATTTTCTAGCAGGGCTAATAATAAATATAAAAAATGGCATGTGGTTTAAAGGGCATGTGTGTAGTAAATGCCATTACTGTAAGTGTAAAAATGCTTTAGCAAAGGTGGCAGGATGCATTTTTAACATCTTATAAAACCCCAATCTTCTCATTCCAGGGTGACTAATGGCTAATGGATAAATATGATGTTATGTTTCAAAGCAGGAAAAAAAAAGAATCCTATTAATACAGAGTAATTGGTCACAGTGGCCAACGTAGGAGAGTGATGAAGAGATAAATGTCAACTATAATAATAATAATCATAAAAATAAAAAAAAAAATCAGTCACTATCTCCACACAAAATGTGTCAGCTTACAGTTTAAACTATTTATCAAAAGGAAAAGCACATGCAGCAAAATTGAGATGATGTTGGGCTATCAGGAGCTTCCACACTATGAAGAGGTCACAAGAATAACGAGAAGACATCAAAAAGGTTTGGGACAACAACAACAACATTTATTTCTATTGCACATTTTCATTCAAATGATGGAGCTCAAAGTGCTTTACATGATGAAGAAAGAGAAAAAAGACAAAATATATAAGAAATGAAATTAGGCGATACTAATTGACATAGAATAAAAGTAATGTCTGATGGCCAGGGAGGACCAAAAAAACAAACAAAAAAAAAACTCCAGACGGCTGGAGAAAAAGAAAAATCTGCAGGGGTTCCAAGGCCACGAGACCACCCGGCCCCCACTAGGTTTTCTACCTAACATCAATGACCTAAATTAGTCCTCATGGTATTCAGGGTTCACATGGAAGAACTTGATGATGACGGTCATGTGGACTTCTGGCCTTTAATCCATCAATGTAGGGACATCACGGTGCTTTGATCGGGTGATGGTGGCGCAGATCACCACCACAGAAAACCGGAAAAAGAACAGACGAGAGAGTAGGGGTTAGTGCGGATCACAGAGCCTTGATAAAAAACTATAATTAAATGCATATACAGAATATCAGGATTAAACTGAAATGAAGCTATGAGAAAGCCAGGTTAAAATAAGTAACTCCTTGTTTCTTCTTCACATGTATTGTCAAGTTTGTGTTTATTCACACAAGCCCTCTGTTACTATGCCAAACATATCAAGGTAGCGGGTTCTACAAACAACATTTATTTCTATAGCACTTTTTTATATAAATGGTGTAACTGAAAATACTTTACAAGATGAAGAAAGAACAGTTTAAATGAACGAAGAATAAAGTAAGGACAGACAAAAAAAAGATGGGCTGGAGAAAAAAAAAAACAAAATCTGCAGGGGTTCCGAGGCCAAGACCACCTGGCCAGCCCCTACTGGTCATTCTACCGAACATTAATGATCTCAATCAGCCCTCATGGCTTTCACATGAAGGAATTAGATGACAGTGGTCATGTGGACATCAGGCCTTCAATCCATCAATGTAGGGGCATCACAGTGCCCTGATCAGGTGGTGGTGGTGCAGATCGGCACCACAGAAAACAGGAAAAAGAACTGAAGAGAAAGTAGGGGTTAGTACAGATTGCGGTGCGATGAAAACAAAGATAATTAAATACATGTACAGAATATCAAGGTTAAACTAAAATGAAGCTACGAGAAAGCCTTGTTAAAATAATGTGTTTTTATCAGTGTTTTAAAGTGCTCCACTGTATTAGCCTTGCTAAGTTTGATCTGTAAGCTATTCCAGATTTTAGATGCGTAACTGCAGAAGGCCGCCTCACCACTTCTTTTAAGTTTAGCTCTTGGAATTATAAGCAGACACTCATTTGAAGATCTAAGGTTATGATTTGGAGTGTAAGGTGTAAGACATTCTGAGAAATATAGGTTTCTAGATGATTGAAGGTTTTGTAAACCATAAGCAGTATTTTAAAGTCAATTCTAAATGACACAGGTAACCAGTGTAACAACACTGAGACTGCTGTGATGTGCTCGGATTTTCTTTTCCTAGTTAAGATTCTAGCAGCTGCATTCTGCACTCGTTGCAATTGATCAATGTCTTTTTTGGGTAGTCCTGAGAGGAGTGCATTACAGCAATCTAGTCGACTGAAAAAAGCGTGAACTAATTTCTCAGCATCTTGCAATGTTATAAGAGGTCTAACTTTTGCTATATTTCTTAAGTGAAAAAATGCTGTCCTAGTAAACTGATTAATATGTGATTTAAAATTCAGGTCAGAGTTAACAGCTACCTTCCAAATTCTTTACCTCCATTTTGATTTCTAATCCTAATGCATCAAGTTTATTTCTAATACCCTCATTATATCCATTTTTGCCAATCACAAAGATTTCTATTTTCTCCTTATTTAGTTTGAGAAAATTACTACTCATCCATTCAGAAACACAAGTAAGACATTGTGTCAGTGAATCAAGAGAGTAGGGGTCATCAGGCGCTATTGATAAATACAGTTGTGTGTCATCAGCATAGCTGTGGTAGCTCACTTTATGCCCCAAGATAATCTGACCTAACAGAAGCAGGGTGATAGAAAAGCGCAGTGGACCCAGGATAGAGCCTTGTGGAACACCATATAGAATATCATAGGTCTTTTAAGTATAATTACCACAACTAACAAAGAATTTTTTATCTGCCAGGTAGGACTCAAACCAATGTAAGAAACAACCATAGAGGGCCACCCATTGACTAAGGCAATTTCTAAGAATATTGTGATCAATGGTATCAAATACAGCACTCAGATCTAAGAGGATGAGAACAGATAAACAGCCTCTGTCTGCATTTACCCACAAGTCATTTACTACTTTAATGAGTGCAGTTTCTGTACTGTGATTTGTTCTGAAACCCGACTGAAACTTATCAAGAATAGCAGGTTTATTGAGATGGCCGTTTAGCTGCATGATGACTGCCTTCTCTAGGATTTTGCTTAAGAAAGGCAGGTTAGAAATAGGTCTAAAATTTTCAAAAGCAGAGGAGTCGAGATTATTTTTCTTGAGCAGGAGTTTAAGGGGCAGCCACCCGCATGCTGTAACCTGGCTGCAAAACGGGTTGTTTAACTCTTTTAGGGCTAATTTTTTTTTTGTTTCTTTTCTCCCAGGGCTGAATATTTTTCCAAAAACTAACATTTTTAAAAAAAGAACACAAAGCAATTGTTTAACATATCAAATCAACAAAAAATATTTACTTTTGACAAATGTTACTGTCTTGCATGTTGTATGAGCCTGCATACTCTATGATTTCACATACATATCACATACATTTTACACAGCAAAGTCTGATCTCGCTCAAAGCAGCCAATTTCAGTCATTGCCACATTGCACTCCTTACAATACGTGTTGCTTTGGTGCCTACTTTTTAATTGTCTGTTGCTGCAATTTCTCACATATATTGTTAGTGTGTACTGTAGAGAGACAAGTCACCCATTTGCCATCGTGCCATGCCACTGCCACCAAGTTTTCTGCCTGCATGAAAACCGTATTGTCACCTCTTTTCATCTTCTGAAACTTTATGAACTTTATGTATGGCATTATAGCCTGGCTCACCCCATGGGATTTGCTTCTGTTTATTACAGAAGTGAATAAAACTTTGCAGCAGCACGTACCTAAGCCACCAGGGGACAAAACACGTTTGGACCAATGCTCCCTGAAGTTATATCACCCGTTCTGTGCCATCTCTATTTGTAATGCCACAGCGTGCTTCATCTCGTCTTTCGTTGTGGGTTTGCAGCCCGCAATTCAAAAAAAATCTCTGCCTACCTGTTTGTCTCGTCTGACAGTAGCTGAAAAGCAGCATCAGGAGAGAGCAGCCTGAAGTACAGCAGCTGGTGATCTGTCGTGTCCAACAGCAAGCCATGCCGTCTTATAAACTCCGGTAGCCAGATCGGCTCTCAACGGATCAATGTCTGTGTATTTATCCCATGCAAACCTTGCCGTGGATGCATCGGCTGCACGAAGGCACTCAACTGGCAGCAGATCTGCTGGCGCGGCATCGGCTGGTGTCTGATCAGCTGATTCCTGCTTCTTACTCTCTTGCTCGATCTCCTGATCACTGCCAATAAAATCCGATTCTGAAAAATCAAGAGTCCGACTCCGCGATAATGCGCAAAACATCGTCTGCCGAGTGTTTTCTTTTCTGCACTTGCTTCGCTCCCTTTTCACATGTCGATGCCATCTTGCCATTGTTTACATTTCGCAACTCACGCACACGCAAGGTTTAGTTGCCGAGTCAACGAGTCTAGCATTCCTCCAAGCACAGAGGGAATGCCTGTGACGTGACAGTGAGTTTTGTTGCCATTAACAGCTGATTGTCGCCCCCTATCCCTGGATGTCGACTTTTGTCAACATTCGCCTTCAACCCCTCCTGTTGACAAAAGTCGACATCCGCCCTAAAAGAGTTAAATGAGTTGTATTCAGATTAGAGTCCAGAACAGAACTGACTTAAAGGCTACAAAATATGGTGGCTTTAAAGGCTGTGACAGGAAGTGACGTCATTGGGCCCGGAAGTGACCTCATCCATGGGGCTGGATCCATAACTGACATCATCCATGGCGCTGGAACCGTGCAGGATTTCCCATGGATGGTATGCTGAGGATCGAGAGAGAAAGTCAGTGCACCTCGCCACCCCCCTGGTCTGACATTGAACTATTATTCAGGCCCTTTAGCTGCCTCCCACTCGCACGAGTGTGACACACTATATAAATAAAAAGTACTATTATTAATACTAGTATTATTGGCATTATTATTATTATCTCTCTATTATATTAAAAAAGTTTTCCGTCATGTCTACATTATTCAGCCTTGACCACAACCCTCCACACGGCTTGCCCGATCATCACTCCTCCTGTACGCACATCCTCTCTCCATCCCACCCTGTGACACTCTCAGTGCTAACTTACCCTTCAGCGTAGTCAGTTATAATGGCGAGGCAGAAGAGCAAACTATCTATTCAAGAATGTCGAACTTTACATCGCAATAGAAAAAGAACAGTAAGAGCTGATAATGAAAGTTGAAAAAAAAGAAAATGAACAAAAAAGAGCTGCAAATAATAAAAATCAACAACAAAGAGAATCATCCAATAAACAAGAAAGAGAAAAATATCCCAAACAAATATATGAATCAAAGTACGAAAAAACATTTATAGAATGTAAGTTAGAGGATTCATAATATTGTTTTTTGGAGGCGTTAATGTAATTTAATTTTTTATTTACTTTGTATTGCATTTTATTATGTTTTACTTTTTTACTTCTACTTTTATTTTTTTACTTTTACTTTATACTATGTTTTACTATTCATTGGTATTTAAAGTAGAGAGTTGTAGTGAAATACTCTATTACCGTATGTGCTCATGTATAAGTCGGGTCTTGAAACCCGAAAAATCGATCATTAAATCAGACCCCGACTTGTACGCACGTTCAAAAATGTGACACTTAATTTTATTTTCTTTTTTTACATCTTCTTACCTTCTCCAATCTCGCATCAGTTTCTTGGACGCATTAAATTTTGCAGCAGCAGTGCAGTTACCAATTTCTTTCGCTACTTCAACAATGTTTAATTTAAAACCAGCTTCATATTTTCTGATCAAGGGTAAGGAATGCTCTTACGATAAAGGTGTATGAGGGTGTGAGGTACAAAAAAACAGAAATCAGTGCAAACGTTGCTTCGGAATAGTTCGGGTATTTGGGCAAAATAGAGAGAGAGTGGGGTTAGGAGCACATGCTGATAGAGCGCATTGCCGCACCCACATAGAAAAAAATGGCAGTGTGCTCCGTGGTTACTCTCTCAAGTGGGCGGGTGTTAGCATATCATGATCTCTTCGACCAATAGAATGAGTTTATCGCATTCGACTTATATGACCGACATTATAAAATACCAGAAATTATACTGTAAAATCAAGTCCCGGCTTATCCGCAGGAGAACTTATCTGTGAGTATATACGGTAACTGACTTTCTATCTATAATAACTAAGGACCAAACCGTCTTTCTCCTGCATCCTGCATACTCTTCTATAGACGATCGCTTTAAATACAATCACTTTTGCTAATGGAGGAGCGTCCTAACACCCTTCAAGTGGCTTAGTCCCGAGATAGCGGGCACCCAGCACCCAACTCTGGGGGTGGCCAAGCAAAGCAAGCAGGGGGTGGAGCTTCCTAGTTATTATTATTAACTATTAAGCCATTTTATCCATTCATCCATCCATTGTCCAACCCGCTATATCCTAACTACAGGGTCATGTGAGTCTGCTGGAGCCAATCCCAGCCAACGCTGGGCGCAAGGCAGGAAACAAACCCCGGGCAGGGTGCCAGTGATATTTTTCATTGCTTACTATATCAATATGTTGCAGACATCAAAATTATAGTTTTTACATTATAATCAGAGGTACATAAACCTAATGAAGTTACAGGGCCCCAAATCCCCTAGGGGTCCCCAGAGGTGATTTTATTCCATATTGCTTAAACATTTTGTGAGTCTACTGTATTAGAAGAGATTTAAAAAAAATAATAATTAGTCTAATTCAATACAAAATAATTGTTAAAAATTAAAGGTTAATAAAGTTTCATGCAGGTGACACAGATTAACGTCTTAAATAAAAATTAAATATGTTTAGCTATATCATTGCTCTATTCAAACATTTTAGTTGTCTTAATATCAGGGATGTTTAACCAGCTGGTACAGTGCAAGTTTAAGTAAGCCAGACTTCTACTTTGTAAGGATATATTTTCTCGTCAGATAAAAGTTTCGAAAATTACAATTTTTTTTTTTTTTTTTGAGATGAGCGTACTAAATAAAAACGCAGGCAGTAGGTAGTTTGTTCAGTGGAGAGGATGATTGAATGACAATGGCAATACCTTGAACTGAATCAAAAGTGTCTGAACATTTTCCTTAGGCTGAAAGATAATCCAAGAGTAATTACTGCACTTGGTGCCCCATAATGCCCCATTTTACAGATGGAAGTGTTAGAAATTTCTGGGCTAGAAAATGACTCTGACAAGTGAAGTCTGAAAAAGCCTGAAAATCTCAGTTTGATCCTCTTATAGTATGATAGCGGTTGAGAAGAAAAGAAGAGAAAAAAAAAGAAATCTCACAAATATTATTTCAAGAAGGCTGGAGACCCAAACAGGCTTCGTGCATACTCTATTTGAATCTATCAACTTTACATTTAGGGGGGAATTCATTTCAAAGCTAATCACTTATAGGGTTTCCAGCTATCAAACACACTTGAAGACGATATTTTGCATGAAAGTGGAGTATATTTCTGTGTTTAATGACTGTCTTAACCTAGAGTACTTTTCTTGACAAATATGCTTTTTATTTAAACATTTTCTGTCGTGTGCATTGGCATTTTCTTCAGTTGACACACCATGTCTGGCAATTTTGCTGTGAAAGTAGGGAAGAAAAATGTCTCTCTAAGAAAAAAAGAAAAGCAGAATTTGGGATTATGTAAAGGGTTTAGGTGTGCTACAAGGCAAGTTGTCATTAACTACACTGAGGAGAGGTGACAAGCCTTTTACTGTGGCCATTCAGTGCTGCACGATAACATGCAGTAAATACACTTCACTTGAGCATTCCTAGTTTTCATTCGGTTTCTCTTGTAGAAAATGCGCTATATATGCGCCTGACCCGGCACAGAAGGACACAGAGGCACATATAAAACAAGGACTTTTTATTTTTCTTCTTCACCCATGGGCGCACGTCTTCCCCGTGACCCACAGGCAATACACAGTCCCACAAGCACTCTTTTCCACACAACAACAACAGCACTGTTTTCTCGTCTCCCACCACTCCTCCGCAAGCGTAGTCCTCGTCCTCGTCCTCGTCCTCGTCCTCCTCCTCCTCCTCCTCCCGACCCTGGCTCTATGAGTGGCAGTGGCTGGCCCTTTTTATACCCCACCCGGAAGCGTTCCAGGTGCTTGATCACCTGGTCCTAACTGCATTTCCGGGTGGGGCTGAAGATTCGACCTGCCGGGCTGCAGACTCCATGCAGCTCCCCCTAGCGGCCATCTGAGCCCCCAACCAGGCTGTGGAGGACTCCATCTCTCATGGAGCCATGCGCCAGGTTGGGGAATCATCGTCCACCAGGGAGGCTGCCACCAAGTGTCCCGGGGGAGGTATTGAAGTGTCCATGGCTGTTCCCCCGGAACAGATGCAGCAGGGGCGTCCCTGCCGGGCATGGGACCCGGCTGTTCTTCACACTCTGTATGTTTAGCATTCATTTGCTCAGAGGTTGATGCGCTTGCTGTTTTCTGAGCAGCTCTTTTCTCCACCCTAGTGGCCCGATGCTTCTCTTCTTTCGTCTGCATCTTTTCGCGTTAAAACTGATTAAGTCAGTGTTTGGGTTGCAATTATTTAGAGCGTTTTTGCTTAACTTTTCACTTAAGTTGGCATTTAAGTCTTCAGTCTGCCTCACAAATGATTTAAGATATGAAGAGGTAGGAGAAGTGATGGCGAAGGTGGTAGAGATGAGAACGGCATCTGTACATATGCGCCGCATGTTCGCCCTGCTGGCCGATGTCGAGATTTGATTCTACAATAAAATAAAATATAAATGAAAAGAGGAATAACCTTGGAGGTCAATCATCACTCTGAAAGCTGATAGTAGACATCACGTAGTATATGTGTACCAAATTTCAGGTCAATAGTTCAAACGGTTTGCGAGCTACAGGTGATTTAAAATCCTGGACAGACAAACGAACAGCCACGTTAGCGTATTATATAAGATGACTAGCTGTCCCCCGCGGCTGCACCCACATAGTAGTGAAACAGGACGACAAAGTTTAAAAACCAATAGACTGATCACTGTATCTGATCGTGTTCGGGTCTGACGGGAGAGCGTCCCCCACGTGGGGAGAAAAGCACGTGGCCATGATATCTCTGTTAATCAGCAGCTTCCCCTCTAAAACACATGGAGCTCTGATCTCTCTCTCTCAACAACGTCAAACGTGACTCCTTAACAATCTGCAGATGATAATGTCTGCTGAACAAACAAGGATCGCTAGCTTAGCTGAGGAAAGGTACACTCCAACACGTAGACCGACTTGAACGGAGGCTGACGTGTGAGTGAGGAGGACCCCACCCCCGCCCCCTCAGCCTGCAATGTCTCTCTCGGATTCTCGCAAATAAATCAGTACCGCAAGCGAACTACAATACTTAGTGTTGTGGTGTGAGATTTTACATATAACTTGATGAATATTTTGTACTGTATATCTTTATTTGTAATTTAGACAAAGCAATGTAATTTAGTGTTTACCCCCCCCCCCCCCCCCCCCCCCATAGGAATGGGTCTGTTTGAATTTTACGACAGGATTTGGGGCATGTGTTTTAAACCAGTTTGGCAGTGTTTCTTTGCTAAAGTCATTTCTAACCCCCGCAAATGGGCTAAGGTGTACTTTAACATATGGTTTGAGGGCAGGTGTTAAAATGTTCTATTTCCCCCATTGGTCTGAATTATGGCTGTTTGGAATTGGCTTGGTTCAGAAGCCTTTAAGTACTACGACACCCTATTGGCTGTAGGGGTTGGACAGAAAATCTACATATTTACTTGTTTAAGCTCACACTCTCTCTCTTACTAACCAACATCTGAAAGAAGCATCTCTCTTGCTAACCTGTGATTATGAAGACAACACAATGAAGAGCACAGCTCAGCAGCCATATTGAACAGACATGTGGCTGAAAGCTGAGCACCAATGATGCCTTAACTAGAGACATTTAAGTAACTACAAGTCTGTGTGCCGCCTGAACTACATATCACCATTTAATCAGGTTGTATGGTTGTCAATATTCAAATGTACTTTGCATTTTGTTATTATTTATGAATATTATCAATAACACATTATTTAAACTGTAACTTAACTTCTGCTTGTCTTTTTACTACATCTAATTGCCTGAGGTTATAGATATAGAAGGGAAGGTGGGGATAAGTTATATACAATAATACCTTATAAACAGTGGTAAATCTGTGAGATTAGGCATTCTAAGGCTACATATTAATAATACAATAGGGGAAAGTACAGCAATATATATTACTCTACCAAGACAAAACAGATAGATAGATAGATAGATAGATAGATAGATAGATAGATAGATAGATAGATAGATAGATAGATAGATAGATAGATAGATAGATAGATAGATAGATACTTTATTAATCCCAAGGGGAAATTCACACAATACATATATTACTCTACTGAGACAAAACACTTAGCATGATGAGAGAAGTTGCAAAATCAACCGGAATGTTCAAGCAAATTATAGAAAAGAACCCGATCTAAATCCGTTAAGTAGTTCTCTCATGAAAAGCGGACAGACAGATTTGGATTTTTTATATATATTGTCACACACGGGCGCATGGGAGGCAGTTAAAGGGTCTAAATTAGAGTAATTCCACGCCAGACCAGGGGGTAGCAGATTGCACTGACTTTTTTCTCACTTTCCTGCAAACTGTTCATGGGAAATTTCGCCTGGCCCTAATGACGTCACTTCTGGTTCCGGTACAGCGTTTAGTGTCACTGAAATGAATAAATGAAGAAATTCAATAAAAACATAAAGAAATAAGCAACAGAAGACATATTTTGCGACATTTTTAATTATTTAATCTGACATATCATTGTCCTTTTATTTATTTACTAGCCGTCCCCAGCGGCTCCGCCCACGTAGTAGCGAAAAAGGACAAAGTTTAAAAATCAATAAACAAACAGGTATTGCTAGCTAAGTGGAGGGAAGGTGCAATCCAAAATACAGAGGTAGACCGACTCGAATGGAGGCTGGTGCATGAATGAGAAGACCCTGCCCGGCTTTCCACTCCTGACATCACGCTTCCCCCTCCCCTCAGCCCACAGCCTCTGTCTCTGATTAGCGTGAATATATCGCTCCTGCAAGCGAACTATGATTTCTTAGAGCGATGAGAGAAGTTGCAAAATCAACCGGAATGTTCAAACAAACCTGATCTAAATCCGTTAAGTAGTTCTCTCGTGAAAAACAGACAGACATACACACAGACGTTGGATTGTATCTCTATATCTATAAAATCTGTCTGTCTGTGTACATATCTTGTTAATTGGCCTCTGTAAATGTCTGTGAATTTGCACCACGTAGGACCCTGTCTAGGGTGGGTTTTTGCTCGATAAGCTCCAGCTCTTCACAACACTTTGTTCTGATTATACATCTTCACTAAATCAGTGAATGGATATATTTATATTATCCATTAAGCAAATAGCAGATTACTTTTTATAAACTAACAATAAGCCATAATTGCATCTACTCTTCTATCAGACATGTTCTTGAAAGAATTAGCAGTGAAAGGAATTCAATAAAATATGATAAATAAATTAATTAACTGTCCGGGAGCTGTTATTCTATTTAGTGAGGAACTGAAAATAAATCCGGTTTATAATACTTGCAATTGATTTGTTTACCTGGCTTCTCTGTCTTGAATGTAGTGGCTTCCCATATACTGCATAAATTAAGCGACTCTCTTTTAATGTGACAAAGCATTGACTCGGGATGTTTTAGCAGCAGGGTTCGTAATTTTGAGCGGAATCCTGCTTCACTGTCTTGGACAGAATTGTAACACAGTGGGCAGTCTGTTTAGTTTGTGCCAGTACACACTGAATGATGATTACCATCATAATTTAAGCACCACCAAATTAATGGAAAAAAAAAGATTAAAAGCTGCATTACAAAAATGTTCACTTTATGAGGAGAAGAAAATCCTTCAAACATTCTTCCTATAGTAAACATAAAGGAAAAGAAAGCTGATAAAGGATTGGGGGTCTGGGTGGCAACCCTGAAAGTGAGCGATCGAGACTTCTTGCACTTGTGGTGATTGGACGCCTCCTTCATACTTGGGTGAGCTAAATCTGATGGACAGTGTGGCCGCTAGAAGTGCTGTTGCCCAGTGAAACCCACCAGACAGACGTCCAAGACACACTTATAAAAAGCACCAAGAAGAATTTTAATATCTTTCTTCAGATACAGTTCACAAAGCACCACGCATTCCACAATTCTCCAATAATAATCAATAATCACAATACAATAAACGATCCTCCACTCCCATCAGCTTAGTCACCCAACCTCCCAACTCTGGCTCTCTTGTTGGGTTTCCCAAAATTCCTTTAAATAGTTCATGACCCAGAGGTGTTCTTTCTCTGGGTCAAACGCCACATCATCCTTCCTCAAGTAGCCCGGAAGTTCCGTCCTCGTGCCTCTGAAGTACTTCCGGGTCGTAATAACACTAGGAGTCCTCAGGTTCCTTGTGAGCTCCCCCCTGGTGGCACCCACGGCACCCAACAGGGCTGAGGAAACGGACTCCATGTCCCATGATGCCCTGAGGGAATCCAGGGAACCATTTCCGTCCAGGGGGAGCTGCTATCTAGTGTCCCGGGGGAGGTAGTGTCCTAAAAAGCCTGCTCTTCCTCTTTCTTTCTGTTCAGGGACGTCCCAGCCAGACTGAAATGCCCGCCGTCCATCACAACAGGTAGCTGGAGTACTTGGCCAGAGGTGATGATTCTAAATCCAGAAGAAGGACTAGAGAAGAAGCAGACAACAATGGGACCTCTCTGAACATTTAAAATCACATATTAACTCTTTGAGGGCTGAATATTTTTTTCAAAAAAACATAGCTTCTGAAAAGCAATGGTTTCATATAGAAATCAACATTAAACGTCTGTTGCTGAATGCTGCGGTTGCCTGTTTGCTAAGAATGTGCGGCAGGCTTGCTGCCAGGCTGTCTTTGCGTGGCCGGGGTGGCAGCAGCAGCAGGGGTCACGGCCGCAGTGCATTGCAATCTGGTTTCTACCTCTTACCATTGCTAAGTGTCAGTCTTCCTGGCGAACATTGCCTTAGGCGTGTCAACTACATGAACCTGTTCAGCACCACCACGATTAACTGGGGACCAGTCAGCTGAAACTGGAACCTCACATTTGTTTTTGATCACTTGTATCAAAATCAGAGTCCGGTAAGTCATCATCCATTTCTTAGATAATAGGCAGAACTTCGTCCACGCAGTATTTTGCTTTACGCATTCGCTTTGATCTCTCGCCATTATGTCAGTGCCGTTTTTGCTCTTGTTTGCGCCTTGCTACTCACACGAGCCCAGGAAATCTTGGTCAAACCAATGAAGCTAACTTTCTTTCTAGCAACGAGAGTCCAACTAAAAGATAACGGTTGGTTTTGTCACAGTTTACTGCTGATTACCATCGTCAACTCCTCCTTTTGACAGAAGTCGACATCAGCCCTGAAAGAGTTAATCAGATTACCAGGACAATATTTTTTCACTCAAGGAATATAGCAAAGGTTATATCCCTTGTAACTTTGCCAGAGGAGAGGAGTTTGGGATCATACACTGATTACAGCACATTGTCACACCCAACACGTAACAAACCACCCGGAATGGGACCCGAGTGCAGCACCATAATTTAACAGTGTGAGGTTTATTTTCATGGTGGCTGGAGTGCCAATCCTGCAATGAAACCCCAAGTTCACCTTCCAAGTCGGAGGACCTGCTTGCAGGGCTGGATGCAGATGAACGTCATACCCAGGAACAAAGTAATTTCAGGTTAAGGGTCTTGCTCAAGGGCCCAACGGAGTAGAGTCTCTTCTAGGCATTTACAGGATTCAAACCGGCAACCTTCCCACCTTTGCCAGATGCTGAAAAATGAGTTCACACTTTTGTTTTTTAGTCGACTAGATGATTATAATGTACTCCTCTCAGGACCACCCAAAAAAAGACATCAATCTGTTGCAACAAGTGCAGAATGCAGCTGTCAGAATCTTAAATAGGAAAAAAAATCTGAGCACATCACACCAGTCTTAGCATTGTTACACTGGTTACCTGTGCCATTTAGAATTGACTTTAACTCTTTCAGGGCTGATGTCGACTTTTGTCAAAAGGAGGAGTTGACAATGGTAATTGACTGTAAGCTTTGACAAAATCAACCGTTATGTTTTAGAAAATTAGATTCATTGGTTTGACCGAGATTTCCTGCGCTCATGTGAGTAGCAAGGCGCACACAACGGCAAAAATGGCACTGACATTTGGAGAGAGATCAAAGTGAATGCATAAAGCAAAACACTCCATAGAAGACGTTTTGCCTGTTATCTCTGAACTGGACTCGTCGGACTCAGATTTTGATACAAGTGATTGGAAACAAATGTCAGGTTCCAGCTTCAGCTGATTGGTCCCCAGCTAATCGTTGTACTGACATTGTTCGCCAGGAAGGACTGCCACTTAACAATGATAAGAGGTAGAAGCCAGATTGCAATGCACTGTGACTTTGACTCAGCCATGCAAAGACAGCCTGGCAGCAAGCCTGATGCATATTCTTGGCAAACTGGCAGCCACAGCATGCAGCAACAGATGTTTTATGTTGATTTCTGTGTGAAACCATTGCTTTTCAGAAACTGTTTTTTGGAGAAAATATTCAGCCCTCAAAGAGTTAAAATACTGCTTATGGTTTACAAATCCTTCAACCATCTCACTCCATCTTATATTTTAGAATGCCTGTCACCTTACACTCCAAATCGTAACCTTAGATCTTCAAATGAGGGTCTGCTTAGAATTCCAAGAGCTAAACTTAAAAGAAGTGGTGCGGTGGCCTTCTGCTATTATGCACCTAAAATCTGGAATCGCTTACCAATAGAAATTCGCCAGGCTAATATGGTGGAGCACTTTAAAAAACTGCTAAAAACTCATTATTGTAACATGGCTTTCTCGTAGCTTCATTTTATCCTAACCCTGATATTCTGTATATGCATTGAATTATCATTTATGTCATGGCTCCGCAATCCGTACTAACCCCTACTTTCCCTGCTGTTCTTTTTCCATTTTTTCTGTAGTGCCAATCTGCGCTACGACCACCTGATCAGGGCACAATATACAGGTGGCTGCCCCTTAAACCCCTGCTCAAGAAAAATAACTTCAACTCCTCTGCTTTTGAAAATTTTAGACCTGTTTCTAACCTGCCTTTCTTAAGTAAAATCCTAGAGAAGGCAGTCATTATGCAGCCTAATGATCACCTCAATAAACCTGCTATTCTTGTTTCAGTCGGGTTTCAGAACAAATCACAGCACAGAAACTGCACTCGTTAAAGTAGTAAATGACTTGCGGGTAAATGCAGACAGACACTGTTTATTTGTTCTCATCCTCTTAGATCTGATACCATTGATCACAATATTCTTAGAAATTGCCTTAGTCAATGGGTGGGCATCTCTGGCAGGGTTTTAAATTGGTTTGAGTCCAACCTGGCATGTAGAAAATTCTTTGTTAGTTGTGGTAATTATACTTCAAAGACGCATGATATTCTATATGGTGTTCCAGAAGGCTCTATCCTGGGTCCGCTGCTCTTTTCGATTTACATGCTTCCGTTAGGTCAGATTATCTCGGGGCATAACATGAGCTCCCACAGCTATGCTGACGACACACAACTGTATTTATCAATAGCGCCTGATGACCCCGACTCTCTTGATTCATTGACCCCCCAATGTCTTTCTTGTGTTTCTGAGTGGATGAGTAGTAATTTTCTCAAACTAAATAAGGAGAAAACAGAAATTTTAGTGATTGGCAAAAATGGATATAATGAGGGTATTAGAAATAAACTTGATGCATTAGGATTAAAAGTCAAGGTAAAGAATTTAAGAGTTACTATTGACTCTGACCTGAATTTTAAATCGCATATTAATCAAATTACTAGGACAGCATTTTTTCACTTAAGAAATATAGCAAGAGTTAGACCTCTTATAACAGAAATCATAAGAGAAATTAGTTCCCGCTTTTGTTTTCAGTCGGATAGATTACTGTAACACACTCCTCTCAGGACCACCCAAAAAAGACATCAATCGATTGGAACAAGTGCAGAATGGAGCTGCTAGAATCTTAACTAGGAAAAGAAAATCCGAGCACATTTCTTCAGTTTTGATGTCACTACACTGGTTACCTGTGTCATTCAGAATTGACTTTTAAATACTGCTTATGGTTTACAAAGCCTTAAATCATCTGCTCCATCTGATATCTCGGAATGTCTTACACCTTACACTCCAAATCGTAACCTTAGATCTTCAAATAAGTGTCTGCTTAGAATTCCAAGAGCTAAACTTAAAAGATGGTGCCCTGCCTGGGATTGGTTCCTGCCTTGCGCCCTGTGTTGGCTGGGATTGGCTCCAGCAGACCCCCATGACCTTGTGTTCGGATTCAGCGGGTTGGAAAATGGATGGATGGAAACTTAAAAGAAGTGGTGAGGTGGCCTTCTGCTGTTATGCACCTAAAATCTGGAATAGCTTACCGATAGAAATTCGCCAGCCTAATACAGTGGAGCACTTTAAAACACTGATAAAAACACATTATTTTAACAAGGCTTTCTCATAGCTTCATTTTAGTTTAACCTTGATATTCTGTACATGTATTTAATTATCTTTTTTTTTCATCGCACCGCACTCCGTACTAACCTCTACTTTCTCTTCAGTTCTTTTTCCTGTTTTCTGTGGTGCCGATCTGCACCACCACCACCTGATCAGGGCACTGTGATGCCCCTACATTGATGGATTGAAGGCCTGATGTCCACATGACCATCGTCATCTAATTCCTTCACGTGAAAGCCATGAGGGCTGATTGAGATCATTAATGTTCGGTAGAATGACTAGTGAGGGCTGGCCAGGTGGTCTCGTGGCCTCGGAACCCCTGCAGATTTTGTTTTTTTTTTCTCCAGCCCATCTTGTTGTTTTGTCTGTCCTTACTTTATTCTTCGTTCATTTAAACTGTTCTTTCTTCATCTTGTAAAGCACTTTCAGCTACACCATTTATATGAAAAGGTGCTATAGAAATAAATGTTGTCATTTGTAGAACCTGCTACCTTGATATGTTTGGCATAGTAACAGAGGGCTCGTGTGAATAAATACAAACTTGACAATACATGTGAAGAAGAAACAAGGAATACCACTAAAAATTTTGTGATCAATGCCTGCAGTTCGTTGTGTTTTACATTTCTGAAAGACCATTCATAGATAGCTCTTCGTTTTTGTTTTAATATTTCATTAATGTATTAGCTAAAACATCCTGGACTTTAACATGCATGGAGTGAGATTTGAGCATGACTTCAGCTTAAACTTTAAAAACTTCAGTTGCAGGTCACGTTATATTTTGTATGATTTTCCTGATTGCTCTCTGTTAATAATGATCTTAATTTGTGTCAGTTAATGATTTGCACGTCCCCCAAATCCTTTGTCTAAGCAATTAAATAAAAGTGGTGGAACAATCTGGCACTGCAAACCGCCTTCACTCTTTATTGTTCAGCTTCATTCAAAATGCCTGTTTCTTCGCTGAGTCAGACAAGTGGAGGAGTAGTTGTCACGTTTCCATCAAATACACTGTTGTACTTGTCCTTTTAGGTCTAATTTCGAAACAGATAATAAGCGTGGGACCCAATTCACATTTAAAGATAATTGATGCTGCAGTGGGGTGGCATTGTGGCGCCGTGGTAGCAATGCTAACTTGCAGTGAGGAGAGCAGGTGTCACCTCCCAGGGTGGAGTTTGCATGTTTTCCTCAGGTCTGTGTGGGTTTCCTCTGGGTGCTCCAGTTTCCTCCCACAATTAGCTGGCCTGGCAATACCACATTGGCCCGTGTGTGTGGCAGGGGTGTGTTTGTGTGTGTGATTGCCCTGCAATGGGACTGGTGCCCTGTCCAGGGTTGGTTCCTGCCTTGAGCCCTGTGTTAGCTGGGATGGGCTCCAGAAGCCCCCCATGACCCTATTCACGACAAAGGAGTTTGGAAAATGACTAATACTGCAGCATATTTACAATAGGGATAAGGGTATAAGTGAATTGAGCCCTAACAAACAGAAAGAAATAAAACATTTTGGGAACAGAGCCTTAATACCACCCTGAACATCTTATTATTTATTTCTATTTCAATCACAAGATGCTGTAGTGATATGATAGAAAGCTGCATTCCAATGTAGATGCAAAATGTAAACCATCACTAGAGGAAATTCAGGTTCATCATAGGGTCCCTCCAAACCTAACACCGTCACCCATGTGAAACCCACCTGAAAAAGGAATACAGTATATTCAATAGAAGACACCCAGTTCAAAAAGAAGTCTTACAACTTGGGCACTAAGGATCAGAAAAACATCAAAGTGTCTTTTTTGAGGGTGTACTCACACTGGCAATTCATTCCGTGCCCAAGCATGTTTATCCGTATGTACCCCCTCTCCCCCGAAGTCTAGTTTGTTTGATTAGTGTGATCAATCCACGCCAGGCCAACCGTACTGTACCCTGGCCTGCTTGGAAGAGGTATGCCCGGGCACAGTTCAATAGAAATGTGATCGCTAAACATGCGTGAATATGACGTCAATGATGCGACCAGTCAGATAGTGCAATTCTCACTTCATTCAATATCATTCAAGTAAAAAGGCAGGTTTTTATTCTCACCTTACAAATCGACGTGAATTGTAGTTGGCAAGAAAAGCCAACAGGGTGTAACTGCAGACCACAGTACCTATGAGGTCAGTCATGTAATGCCCCAACATCGCGAAATGCCCTCAACATCAGTCATGTAACACCCATCGCATTAGACTATGGTTAACATTAGGGCCCCATTACACTATGGTTAAGATTAGGGTTGTAGGAGGGTTATCTCAGTCAAAGGGCGTTTTGTGACTGACGATGTGGGCATTACCTGACCTGTGTCATAGGTATTGCAAGCTGCAGCTAGACCCTTCTCAGAAAAGCTGCAAATCCCTCCCTTAACATCATTTGTCACTGTAAAAATCTTCTCGGACGTGCAGCATGATTAACAGCAAAACACTGTGCTGCACACTCAATAAATCTATAAGAGGGCAGAGCGCCATAGTGCCCTCTATGACGAAAATGTTTCCGGGGCCCAGAACGTTAAGTGTAATGTGTGAGTGCAAGCCAGCTAGGTTATAGTGGGGTGGGGCTAGTGAGGGGGGACAATAACGCTTGGGCACGGTACGGAACAAACATGCCTGGCGTGAGTTCACCCTAAAGTGAATTCATCCTTAACCTTCTTCAAACTCCTACATGGTGGTTCCTTGACGTTCATAAATCAACTTCCTGATGAGAGAGTTTCATTCATGGGTTTGTTATCCAGTCTTGGATACCAGGAAGTGCACCCCCTAATGACACTTGACCCCCCCCCACCAAATGACACGTGCAGCATGGCACATGAAGCACAAAATGGAGGCATCCATAGGAAACAAAATACAGTGGAACCTCGGGTCACGACTGTAATTCGTTCCAAAACTCTGGACGCAACCCGATTTGGTTGTGACCCAAAGTAATTTCCCCCATAGGAGTGTATGTAAATACAATTAATCCATTCCAGACCGTACGATCTGCATGTAAATATGTTTTTTTAAAGATTTTTAAGCACAAAAATAGTTAATTATACCATAGAATGCACAGTGTAATAGTAAACTAAATGTAAAAACATTGAATAACACTGAGAAAATCTTGAACAAAGAAAACTAACATTGCAAGAGTTCACGCTACAGCCTTACGAACCGCATGCTGTAAACACTTTTTTTTAATGAGTTTTAAGCACAGGGGAAAAATCCTTAATTTATACAAAAACTAACCATAAACAACCAAGAAAACTAACGTTGCATGAGTCGAATTCTGGCATGAAGGATGTAAGCAGGAAGCTGGGTGGAGAGGAGGTTACAGTTTTGAGGTAGAGTCCCTCTGCACAATGCACGTCTGACCGAGAACAATGTACTGTGCAGAGAGAGACTGAACACATGCGGAAATCATCGGTGTATACAAACCGGAAGGGAAACGAAATAGAGCACAAAGAGTTCACAGCGAATGCACAGAGAAAGACTGAACACGTGCGGAAATCATCGGCGCATACGAACTGGAAGGGAAACAAAATAGAGCACAAAGAGTTCACAGTGAATGCACAGAGAGAGACTGAACACGTGCGATAAATCATCGGCGCGTATGAACCAGAAGGAAAACGAAATAGAGCACAAAGTGTTCACAGCGAATGCACAGAGAGAGACTGAACACGTGTGGAAATCATCGGCGCATACGAACCGGAAGGAAAACGAAACAGAGCACAAAGAGTTCACAGCAAATGCACAGAGAGAGACTGAACGCGTGCGGAAATCATCGGCGCGTACGAACCGGAAGAGAAACTGGCTTGTTCGTCACCCGAGTGTGTGGTCATGAACAGATGCAAAAGTTTGGCGAACTTTTTGGTTGTAACCCGATGTGTACGTGTTCAGAGACATTCAGGACCCGAGGTTCCACTGTAGATGTAAAATTATTTTAGGACCCTTGAAAATGAGACAATTTCATAAAACTAATAACAGAAAAGCATTGCATAAATAACAGTACCCTACAGAGAAAAAAAGTGAAGTGAAAATAAAGACAGAAAATAATAAATTTGACAGGAGATCATGGCAGGTATGTATGCTCTGCATTAGAGTGGCTCGCTTTCCAGGGTTGTTTATGGAAATGCCACAGTGACTACTACGGCTACTATGTGATTGAGGGCCGGATAACATGTGACTCACGGTGCTTAGCTAGATAGATTTAGCATCCTAACTTTGGGATAAAACCATCATTCTCGTGAATTTTTCTGCAAAATAACTCAAGAGTCCGTTGTGTGTTTTTGGTTTCAACTCCTGTGACGTGTTTTTGACCTTTGTGGTACTGCAGACGCCATTTTTTTTTTTGGTCTCCTGTGCTTAGACCTTGACTTGATTTTTGTTACGTTTCAGTCAGGGTTTATTCCCCTGGGTTGTGTTTATTTTCTGGTTTATTATTATTTTTGAATTATTATTGTTCCTATTTCATTTCTGCTCTCTTTGTTTATGACTTAACATCAAAGCACTGTCTCTTTAACTGTGCTGGAGTCATGTGTGCTTGGTGGGTGGAGCCAAAGTAGGGTGACCTTCGATTTTTTTAATCCTTCAGTTTTGTCTTGGTAGAGTAATATCCCCTTTTGTATTATTAACTCTTTCAGGAGGAGTCGACGATGGTAATCAACAGTAAACTCTGCCAAAAAACGTTATGTTTTAGTTGGACTCAAGGAAAGTTAGCTTCATTGGTTTGACTGAGATTTTCTGCGCTCGCGTGAGTAGTAAGGCGCAAACAAGAGCAAAAATGGCGAGAGATCAAAGCGAATGCGTAAAGCAAAATACTCCGTGGACGAAGTTTTGCCTATTATCTCTGAACTGGACTATGACTTGCCGGACTCCGGTTTTGATACAAGCGATCGAAAAGAATGTGAGGTTCCAGCTTCAGTTGTCTGGTCCCCAGCTAATCGTGTAGCTGACATGCCTACGCCAATGTTCACCAGGAGGACTGACACTTAACAATGGTAAGAGGTAGAAACCAGATTGCAATGCACTGCATACCGTGACCGCTGCTGCCCCAGCCATGCAAAGATAGCCTGGCAGCAAGCCTGCTGCACATTCTTGGCAAACTGGCAGCCACTGCATGCAGCAACAGATGTTTTATGTTGATTTCTGTGTGAAACCATTGCTTTTCAGAAACTATGTTTTTCGGAAAAAATATTCACCCACAAAGAGTTAATATGTAGCCTTTGTCAGAAGGCCTCAAATCTCACAGACTTACCACTGTTTATAAGGTACTGTACCATAGAACTTCTCCCCATCTTCCCTTCTACATGTATAACCTCAGGCAATTAGATGTAGTAAAAGACAAGCAGGAGTTAAGTTACAATTTAAACGATGTATTATTGATAATATTAATAAATAATAACAATATGCAAAGTACATTTGAATATTGGCAACCATACAACCTGATAAGTGGTGATGTGTAGTTTCAGGCGGCACACAGACTTGTTTGTTATTTAAAATGTCTCTAGTTAAGGCATCATTTGTGGTCAGCTTTCTTCAGAACAGGCCGCTTGCCTGTCTCAATATGGCTGCCGAGCTGCGCTCTTCATTGTGTTGTCCTTTTCAGTTCATGGTGTGTGAGATGGTCTTTCATCACTAGGTAAGAGAGAGAGAGGGTGAGGTAAAGCAAGCAAATTTATAGATTTTCTGTCCAACCCCTACAGCCAATAGGGCGTCGTGGTACTTAAAGGCTTTTGATACAAGCCAATTCCAAACAGCCATACTTCAGACCAATGGGGGGACAGAATACCCTCACACCTGCCCTCCATACCATGTAAAGCCTGGCAGTTAGGCAGTCTGGCTTTCCTGTAGGGGTTGACTGAGAGACTTCAGGAGAGTAATATTAGCCAAAGTGGTTTGAGGAACTTCACCGCAACCCTGTCGTAAAATTACAAAGAGACTCATTTCTAAAAGGGGGTTCTTAAACCATCAAACCATTGCTGTTATTACCTATAATGTCACACTAACATTACGTTGCTTTGTCTAAGTTACAAATAAAGACATACAAAATATTTATCAACTTGAATGCAAAATTTCACATCACAACACCTTCTTAAAAACGATGTCCCCATTTGCGACGTGGTGTTTCTTTCTTCACCCGCGGCACTGGTGAGTGGCTCAACCAATCACAATTTCAATTTCACACTTTTATTGCATTCTACTGATTTTGCTCAAAATACTTCTCAGCTCAGACAAAATTGCCACCTATGCATTTCTGTTTTATGATTTTCTTTGTTTTTTTGCCTAAAAAAATTATATTATAGAAAATAAAAATGCTTTCAACTATTTCTAGGATGTCATTTTATAGGTTTTGCCCTTGATAGCACTAGGATTTTATTTCTCTGAAAAAATGCTTTGAATGAAACTGTTTTACAATAAAAGCATATGCAATTATTGTTTGAATTATTATTTTTTTCTTTTTGGAATTCTCTCAATTTTTGATTTTTTTTTATTTTGTTGTGTGGAAAGAAATGATCACATCACCAATATAGAGACCTGGCAGTTCACTCTGTGATACCCCATCCATCTTCAGTCTTCTGCATTAACAGCCTTTTAGCCTGGGTTTACTTTTGTCAAGGGAGCACTGATTTCAGTTTTTTTATTTATAAATTTGGGTCATTAAGCATACATGGGCTGCCAACAAGAACAAACAGTGGATGGTTAACGTTGAATGACCCCTGGCCCGGATTTTTTAGATTCCAAGGTTTACATGCAAACGACTTTATAACAGAAGAAATTGCTGCTAAAAGGTTATTGATCTCATTCAGGCAGAATCCGTCCATCTATTTTGTAACCTTACCTCCCTTGTCGTGAGGTGAGAAACTGACACCAAGCCCTGAAAATGGAGCAATTTACTTTCACTAAATAACACACTGTAGCAATAGGCATCAGGAAGGTTACATGAACCCCTGGAGGCCATGAAAATTTACACAGTGATTAGAGCTAGAGTTCAAACCCAAATCCCCGTGAAGCAGTAACACTACCAACGCATCACAGGCTGGAAAAGAGACAGGACAGTTCCCTGTGGAACCCCTGTGCTCCTCGTGACCATGTCCGATACTTGGTGGATAAGCCACACAAACGGGGCTCCACCAGTTAGATAGTCCATTATGTAGGATACTATGGCAGCATCAACCCTCATTGACTAAAGCTTCTCCCCCAGCAGTTTGGGCTGTATGGTGTTGACTGCACTAGTGAAGTCGAAAGCATTCCCCTTACTTTGCTGCCCTGCTTTTCCAGATGCCAATGGGTTCTATTTAGCACAGGGGTCACCAAGTCTGGTCCTGGAGGACCACTGTGGCTGCAAGTTTTCATTTTTACCCTCTTTTTAATGAGTGCCCTGTTTTTGCTGCTAATTAACATATTGTGAATTAATTTTAATTGAATTGCTTTGGACCGTGTTCCTCAGGGAATCCTGTGGGGGGTGCGCCGGGAATATGGGGTACCGGACCCCCTGATAAGGGCTGTTCGGTCCCTGTACAACGGGTGTCAGAGCTTGGTCCGCATTGCCGGCAGTAAGTCGAACCCGTTTCCGGTGAGAGTTGGACTCCACCAGGGCTGCCCTTTGTCACCGATTCTGTTCATAACTTTTATGGACAGAATTTCTAGGTGCAGCCAGGGCATTGAGGGGGTCCGGTTTGGTGGGCTCAGGATTGGGTCACTGCTTTTTGCAGGCGATGTTGTCCTGTTTTCTTTGTCAGGCCGTGATCTTCAGCACTCTCTGGATCGGTTTGCAGCCGAGTGTGAAGCGGCTGGCATGGGAATCAGCACCTCCAAATCCAAGACCATGGTCCTCAGCCGGAAAAGGGTGGAATGCCCTCTCAGGGTTGAGATCGAGATCCTGTCCCAAGTGGAGGAGTTCAAGTATCTCGGGTTCTTGTTCACGAGTGAGGGAAGAATGGAGCGTGAGATCGACAGGCGGATCGGTGCGGCGTCCACAGTGATGCGGGCTCTGCATCGGTCTGTCGTGGTGAAAAAGGAGCTGAGCTGTAAGGCAAAGCTCTCAATTTACCAGTCGATCTATGTTCCTACCCTCACCTATGGTCATGAGCTATGGGTAGTGACCGAAAGAACGAGATCGCGAATACAAGCGGCTGAAATGAGTTTCCTCCGCAGGGTGTCTGAGCTTTCCCTTAAAGATAGGGTGAGAAGCTCAGTCATCCGGGAGGGGCTCCGAATAGAGTAGAGCCGCGAGGAGTCAGATGAGGTGACTCGGGCATCTGATCAGGATGCCTCCTGGACGCCTCCTTAGTGAGGTGTTCCGGGCACGCTTAACTGGGAGGAGGTCCCGGGGAAGACCCAGGACATGCTGGAGGGACTATCTCTTTCGGCTGGCCTGGGAATGCCTCGGAATTCCCCCGGAAGATCTAATAGAAGTGGCCAGGGAGAGGGAAGTCTGGGCATCTCTGCTCAAGCTGCTGCCCCCGCGATCTGATCTCGAATAAGCGGAAGAGAATGGCAGGCTGGCTGGCTGAATTGCTTTCTTAAGATTTGCTCCCCTGAATTTCTTCATCGTTCCTCTGAATTGCTTCATTTCTTTCCTTAAGTGGTACTTAAACAGAAATGAAATGTGAAGTGAGGTAGCCAACAGAAGACCAAATAAGTCAGTGACTTGAACTCCAACCAATTTCACTCCTACCAGCTGCTCAATGAGGTGCCAATGCTTGTTTTTAATTAAACCTGTTCTTTAATTTCATGGAGAAATTGTTGATTTTCTCTTTCTAAGATCTCCATTGAAATATTTTGTGGACCTGAGCAGAACGACATTTCTGAGACCTTCATCTTTCTTTATTTTCAGATATTGTATGATGGTCACCAGTTGTTTTGGCTCATTTTGTATCTCATTATTGTTTGGCTGCTAATTAAGGATAAAGAAACAATTTACGGGTCTGAGTCTTCAAGAACAAGTCAATTAAAATGAATTCAAAAGAACTTAATTAGCAGCAAAAACAGGTCACTAATTAAGAAAAGGGTCAGAATGAAAACCTGCAGCCATGGTGGTCCTCCAGGATCGGAGTTGGCGACTCCTGATTTAGCATACAGATGACAGCATCATCCACCCCTACAGAGGGGAAAATAAGTATTGAACGCGTCAACGTTTTTCTCAGTAAATATATTTCTAATGGGGCTATTGTCGGTAACAACCCAAGCAATCCACACATACAAAGAAATCAAAACAAATAAGTCCATAAATTAAGTTATGTGTAATAAAGATAGATAGATAGATAGATAGATAGATAGATAGATAGATAGATAGATAGATAGATAGATAGATAGATACTTTACTAATCCAAGGGGAAATTCACATACTCTAGCAGCAGCATATTGATAAAAAAATAATATTAAATTAAAGAGTGATAACAATGCAGGTATAACAGACGATAACTTTGTATAATGTTACCGTTTACTCCCCCCGGGTGGAATTGAAGAGTCGCATAGTGTGGGAAGGAATGATCTCCTCAGTCTATCAGTGGAGCAGGACGGTGACAGCAGTCTGTCGCTGAAGCTGCTCCTCTGTCTGGAGATGATCCTGTTCAGTGGATGCAGTGGATTCTCCATGATTGACAGGAGTCTGCTCAGCGCCTGTCGCTCTGCCATGGATGTCAAACTGCCCAGCTCCGTGCCTACAATAGAGCCTGCCTTCCTCACCAGTTTGTCCAGGCGTGAGGCGTCCCTCTTCTTTATGCTGCCTCCCCAGCACACCACCGCGTAGAAGAGGGTGCTCGCCACAACCGTCTGATAGAACATCTGCAACATCTTATTGCAGATGTTGAAGGACGCCAGCCTTCTAAGGCAGTATAATCGGCTCTGTCGTCTCTTGCACAGAGCATCAGTATTGGCAGTCCAGTCTAATTTATCATCCAGCTGCACTCCTAGGTATTTATAGGTCTGCACCCTCTGCACACAGTCACCTCCGATGATCACGGGGTCCATGAGGGGCCTGGGCCTCCTAAAATCCACCACCAGCTCTTTGGTTTTGCTGGTGTTCAGTTGTAGGTGGTTTGAGTCGCACCATTTAACAAAGTCCTTGATTAGTTCCTATACTCTTCCTCCTGCCAACTCCTGATGCAGCCCACGATAGCAGTGTCGTCAGCGAACTTTTGCTCGTGGCATTACTCCGAGTTGTATTGGAAGTCCGATGTATATAGGCTGAACAGGACTGGAGAAAGTACAGTCCCCTGTGGCGCTCCTGTGTTGCTCACCGCAATGTCAGACCTGCAGTTCCTGAGACGCAAAAAGTGGAATGACACAGGGAAAAAGTATTGAACACATGAAGAAAAGGAGGTGCATAAAGGCCTGGAAAGCCAAGAAACCCGCTGACATCTGTCAGCATTTAGAAAGCAATCCTGAGAGCCCCCTATCTGTGCAAATGAATATCCATCCATCCATTTTCCAACCCGCTGAATCCGAACACAGGGTCACGGGGGTCTGCTGGAGCCAATCCCAGCCAACACAGGGCACAAGGCAGGAAACAATCCTGGGCAGGGTGCCAACCCATCGCAGGACACACACAAACACCAAGCACACACTAGGGCCAATTTAGAATCGCCAAACCACCTAACCTGCATGTCTTTGGAATGTGGGAGGAAACCGGAGTGCCCGGAGGAAACCCACGCAGACACGGGGAGAACATGCAAACTCCACGCAGGGAGGACCTGGGAATCGAACCCAGGTCCCCAGATCTCCCAACTGCGAGGCAGCAGCGCTACCCACTGCGCCACCGTGCCGCCCGCAAATGAATATCCGCTGGTTTAGTCCTAATTGATGGCCTATAAAAAGGTTTCTCATTTCCAAGGTGTCTCTCATGATGGGTGTTGTGATGTGAGATTTTACATATAACTTGATAAATATTTTGTATGTCTTTATTTGTAATTTAGGCAAAGCAATGTAATTTAGTGTTACTTTGGTGAGAGCAATTCGTGTTTGCCCACTTTACGACTGAGTCTTTTTGAATTTTACGACAGGATTTGGGGGAGGATGTGCCTTAAACCAGTTTGGCGAGTGTTTCTCTGCTAAAGTCTTTCAACCTCCGCAAAAAAGACTTAAAGACATATGGTCTTGGGGGGTGGCAGGTTTTAAGATGTTGTATTCCCCCATTGGTCCGAGGTATGGCTGTTTGGAATTGGCTTGTGTCAGACGCTTTTAAGTATCATAATGTCCTATTGGCTCTAGGGGTTGGACAGAACATCTATAAATGTACGTGCTTAACCTCACACTCTCTCTCTTGCTAACCTGTGATGATGAAGACAACACAATGAAGAGCACAGCTCATCAGCCATTTTGAACAGACATGTGGCTGAAAGCTGAGCACCAATGATGCCTTAACTAGAGACATTTAAGTAACTACAAGTCTGTGTGCCACCTGAACTACATATCACCATTTAATCAGGTTGTATGGTTGCCAATATTCAAATGTACTTTGCATTTTGTTATTATTTATGAACATTATCAGTAATACATTATTTTATGTGTAACTTAACTTCTGCTTGTCTTTTTGCTACATCTAATTGCCTGAGGTTATAGATATAGAAGGGAAGGTGGGGATAAGTTATATACAATAATACCTTATAAACAGTGGTAAGTCTGTGAGATTAGGCATTCTAAGGCTACATATTAATAATACAATAAGGGGAAAGTACAGCAATATATATTACTCTACCAAGACAGAACAATGGGTAAAAAGCAAAGAGCTCTCTCAAGACCTTCACAACCTTATTGTTGCCAGACATACTGATGGCATTGGTGACAGACGTATTTCTAAACTTCTGAAAGTTCCAGTGAGCACTGTTGGGGCCATAGTCCGCAAGCGGAAAGAACATCCATTCACCATAAACCGGCCACAGCCAGGTGCTCTTCGCAAGATTTCTGACAGAGGATAGATAGATAGATAGATAGATAGATAGATAGATAGATAGATAGATAGATAGATAGATAGATAGATAGATAGATAGATAGATAGATAGATAGATAGATAGATAGATAGATAGATAGATAGATAGATAGATAGATAGATACTTTATTAATCCCAAGGGGAAATTCACATACTCAGAGGAGTCCAAAGAATAATCAGAAGAGTTGTGCAAGAGGCAAAGACCATTGGTGGAGAGCTTCAGAAAGACTTGGAATCAGCAGGTACAGAGCAGGGGTCCCTATTCATGCTGCCTTTCCTCTATAGGTGGCCGGATCGTCCTGCCTGAGACTGCTCTTCTGCCACATTTTCCTCCTTATATTCCCCCCCCCCCCCCCACATTCGTGCTTCTCTTTTGTGGGGACGTGGCACAGGTGTGGCGATTAGCAGCTCCCGACATCGATTACGGACACTGGCGATTCCTCACCTGTGCACTTAATTGTGGAAATGGCCATATTGCATCGTGCATGGGAACCGCTCCCGCCACACTACCACAGCCGCTCCTTAAAGCTGCGAGTGCGGCATTTATTTATTTCCCCCTTAATTATTTCATCCCGCGGGGGAACGTTTGGAAAAAAAGGCCCCTTGCTCTCACGGGCCCCAGGGTGCACCCAAAATGCACTGGGTGAAACAGGTGCAGATTTGAACAGGCTTATCAAACTGGAGCTCTGTGTGCCCTGAGGATGCTTTGCCCTCTCTTTCTAGGCTGCTTCCTGACTTTTCCCTGCAACTTCCATGGGTCTCCATGATGAATAAAACAGGTTCAGAAAATAAATCAATATGGATGGAAGGAAGGAAAAAAAAACATAATGGTGCACAGCGTGAAAGGTCCCGACTGATAAATACAAGGCTTCATTTTTCAGTTTACATCTATGCCTCTAGTAATCCCATCAGATTCATTTTATTCCTTTGAATCTTATCACTAAAGTAGTGCTGTGAAGATGTCAGAAACAGAAATCCAGGTGTCTCCTACTGTTTTACTTGTTGCATTTTCATCTTTCAGCAGCCTGAATGGATGTAGTAATTATCATGAACGTCGGTAGCTAATTTAAGGACTCTTGTGGCATAAATAGTTGCACTAATGCATCTGCGTGCTGTTGAGTCAGAACATTATGCAGCTAAAGAGCCTAATTACCCAACAAGAATATATTTCAGGACCGTCTAAAAGGGTTTCAGATACTTTTCAGAATTCTTTATTAAACTTTACAAAACTCTAAGTAACTTTTGCATTTCTCTTTTGGCTTGTTGAGACCTGTTGATGGAATTATATAAACGAGACCCAATTCTGATCGGATTTCTAATGGAGCTTCCTCTCGTCATTCAAGGGCGGTGAATGCCACCTACTGGAATATGGAAGAATATTTCTGACAAAGTTAAATAAGTCAATAAATACACCAATAAGGATGTGTATTATGAAATGTGACATCTCTGTACAGTACAATCCCTCTTAACCGGCCACCTCGGGACTGGGCTCATGGCCGGTTGCCATTTTGGCCGGTTAATCCGACGCATACCTATTTTCATGTAGAAAAATATTTCTAAGGTATGTACTGTATCTCTTCGACGTTCCTGAAGAAACCATATCCACAAGGCTTCATCCACGATTTCACACACGGGTTTTTTTCTCGTACAACGACTGGACAGTGTGGTGTAGCGGGTCCACAGCTCAAGTCAAAAAGGCCACTTTTTAAATAAATAATCGCTGCGCTTGCGGCTTAGCGCGTATGTGTGGCCGATTGTTTCCTGGGGAATTCATGATGTGGGTGATCCTAGCTTAAGTGAACAGGTGAGGAGTCGTCCGCATCCGTAATTGTTCCCGGGAACTGCTGATTGCCACATCTGATCCACGTCCCCGTGATAAACAGAAGCGTGAGGTGGCTAGCGGGAGAACAGGAAAGAACGGGAGGTTTATGGAGAAGGAAGCAGATAGAGGAAAACTGGTGCAGGAGAGCAAGCGAGAGAGAGAGAGCAGCTTCCATGGAGCAAAGGCAGGCAGCTGGGAGGTGAACCCCTGAAGATGAGTGTTTGGCCGACACTCGGTGGGGCTGAAGAAAGCGGTCGCTCCAGCTGAGCGATCACGGAGCTGGAGTGACCGGTATTGAAGACGACTGGCCATCGAAAGGCAGTGGAGGCTTTGGGCTGGTTTAGCCCCAGCGTGAGCGCCCTGGCCGCTGGGAAAAGAACCCAAGCCTCGGTCCGGATGGAGCCTGACATAGCCAGGGATCAGAGGGCTACCGGACCAGTGTGGAAGGCAGCTACACCTGCAGGTAGGGCGACTCCCCTGTTACGAAGCCCGATGGGAGAAACAGGGGAGCCACCAGGTAGAAAGAAGAAGGCACCGTGGAAAATTCATAAAGGAATATGTTAACTGAAACCACTCTGAAAGTAGGAGCCTTCTTACCTTCCAGGAAAGAAGGAAGTGCATACATATAATATAAAGAAGAAATTTATTTTATTTTATTTTAACAGGCCAGTTAATCCGTCGGCCGGTTAATGTGAGGCCAGTTAAGAGAGATTGTACTGTATATATAAAATCCAACATCTGTCTCTCTGTATGTATGTCCACTTTTCACGAGAGAACTACTCAACAGATTTTGATCGGGTTTTTTTTCTAGAATTTGCTTGAACATTCCGGTTGATTTTGCGACTTCTTTCATTGCGCTAAAAATCATAGTTCACTTGCAGGAGCGATTTATTCATGCTAATCCCAGACAGAGGCTGTGGGCCAAGGGGAGGAGGAAGCATGACGTTAGGAGGGGAGGTTGATATACCTCTGCGTTTTGGAGTGTAACTTGCCTCCGCTTAGCTAGCGGTACCTTTTTGTTTATTGATTTTTACTACTACGTGGGCGGAGCCGCGGGGGATGGCTAGTATATATATATATATTGTGATGGACGGACGAGAATCTTGCCCGGACGGGACACCCTTTTGAAGAGAAGACCGGGGGAATGGGCACACTACCAGGAGTACCTCCCCCGGGACATGAGAGGGCAGCCCCCTTGGTTTACATCGGGGCCCCAGAATTGAAGCTCAGAAGCTCAATCCGGTGGGGGTCCGTGGCCACCACCAGGGGGCGCCTTGACAGTTCCGGAGCCGTGGTCTACAGCACTTCCGCCACACCCGGAAGTGCCACCAGAAGAGGAACCGGATTTCCTTGCAGCACTTCCGGAAGTGCTGCCGGAACTTGATCAAGGAGCACCTGGAGCACTTCTGGGTGCGGTATAAAAGAGGCCGCCTCACTCCAGCAAGGAAGCCGGAGTCGGGAGGAAGAAGTCAGAGCTTGTGGGAGAGGAGTAGAGGCGATCAGAGAATAGAAGGAAGAAAGGACAGAGCTTAATTGTGGTTTGTGAATTGTGCTGTGCCAAAATGACAAGAAACGTGTGTGTTCTGGACATTGTTGATCTGTGTGTCTGTCTGTAGCCAGACTAACCTTCTACAATATATATATATATATATATATATATATATATATATTTTTTTTTTTTTTTTTTTTTTTTTTTTTTTTCAGAATATGTTAAAGAATATCCATTTTGCATATTTATTGATGGGGTGGCACAATGGCAGCTAGGAGACCTAGGTTTGCTTCCCGGGTCCTTTTGCATGTTCTCTCTGTGTCTGCGTGGGTTTCCTCCCACAGTCCAAAGACATGCACATTACGTGCATTGGCGATTCTAAATTGTCCCTACTGTGTTTTTGGTGTGTGTGTGTGTGTGTGTGCACCCTGTGGTGGACTGGCGCCCTGCTTGGGGTTTGTTTCCTGCCTTGCGCCCTGTGTTGGCTGGGATTGGCTCCAGCAGACTCCCGTGACCCTGTAGTTAGGATATAGTGGGTTGGAAAATGGATGGATGGATATTTATTGATTTTTAAGCCGGGCCATGTACAGTTCATATGTGGGTCAAGCAATTTCTCCCTCATTTTAAGCGATGGGATGACGGCGACAACATGAAGTTCTTCTTTGAGATGTCATTGTTATTAGATGCAAAGTAGTGCAGAGATTTTAATTTTCCACTGGCACATTTCTTAGGAGTCCAAGCTTAAAACACGACTGTTGTATATTGTGGCATAAATAAATTACTAGAAACAGAATAAAGTATCACAGTTCCCTTGCAGTACAAATTTATTTGTGCGAATCCAAGAGAGAAATGCAGCGGGCCGAGGGGAGGGTGTGCGGGGCCCTCCTCATTCATGCGCCAGCCTCAGGGCATGTACCTTACCTCTGCTTACCTAGCAAATGAGAGAACTACTTAATTAATTTAAATTGGGTTTTTTTCTAGAGTTTGCCTGAACATTCTGGTTGATTTTGTGACTTCTCTCATCATGCTAAAAATCATAGTTCGCTTGCAGGAGCAATATATTCACGTTAATCCGAGAGAGAGGTTGCGGGCCGAGGGGAGGCGGAAGCATGATGTCAGGAGTGGGGAGCTGGGCAGAGTCTTTTCACTCAGGCGCCAGCCACTGTTCGAGTCGGTCTACTTCTGCGTTTTGGAGTGTGCCTTGCCTCCGCTTAGCTAGCAGTACCTGTTTGTTTATTGATTTTTAAAATGTGTCCTGTTTCACTACTTCGTGGGCAAAGGACAATAATACGTCAGCCTAAATAATTAAAATTGTTGCAAAATACGTCTTCTGTTGCTTATTTCTTTATGTATTTATTGAAATTCTTCATTTATTCATTTCAGTGACACTAAACGCTGCATGGAATGCACCTTGAAATTACAACTGTCGTTTTCGTCCATTAAGAGCTGAGAGGGTCGGCTTTAGCAACTGCCGTGTTTTGATTGGTGGATAGGTAGTAGAGTAGATGCACACAGTCGTAACTTTGCGCATGTCTATGAGCCACAAGATTGTTGTGGCTGTGCGTCTGTGATGGACACACATGCAAGGAAAAGTTGGCCAGAATTAGTGCACAAAGTGACCACGTTAGTTCCAGAAGAACTGAATATATCATCCTCTTGAAACGCGGTGCCCGCTTATTAATGTAGCATTTGATGGCCAAAGATATAAAGTGCCTTCAGAGAGCATTCCGACCCCTTCACTTTTTACACAATTTTGTTTTGTTGTAGTCTTGTGCTAAAATCATTTAATTTAATTTTTTCTCATATTAAGCAACATTCATGCCCCGGCAGTGACAAACATGCCTGTTAGAAGAGCTAGCATCAAATCGCCAGCTCTTTGAAAGTAGATGAAATGGAAGCAAACTTCAGACAGATACATCCATACAAAGTGGAAAAAGAAGTGGGGATTCGGCCGTTATAAGATAACACAGTGGGACGGCAAGGCCGTGCCGCACCTCCAACAGGATCGATGTGTGTGCTTCGATGTTTGGTGACTGGTTTGATGCGATGAAGCAAATCATCAAACTTCAAAGCTGGCATGCAAATGTATTTGTGGTGCTTTTCTTCATCCATTTTTCACATAGGCAATACAAGCGTCACATATTCCCCATCATAATGATGCAATATATTTTAAGGTCTCACATACCGTCTTCTGTGTTGCTGTTGCCGACTGTTTTTGCACCTTTGCAACAACATCTCACACTGCCACCTGGTGGAATTCTCCAGATTTACATAAAGTACGAGGGACGTTCAAATAGTTTCTGCACTTTTATATTTTTATTGTAAGTGGTGAAGGCGGGAGGAGTAGTAATCAGGCATTAAAATGTTGCTACGACGGTGGGAAAATTGCATAGCAAATGAAGGAGACTATGTAGAAAAGCGATATCCTTTGTTTTTGAAATTCTTAACAAAAAGAGTTAAAAAAAAAGTGCGGAAACGTTTTGAACGTTCCTCTTACGTGCACAAGTATAGTCAGTACACTGTTTGCATAGCAGAAGCATCCTCAAGCGTACACATCGCATAGCGTCAAGTATATCCCGGCCCTAAAACTGCAATGTGCAATTTACTTTGGCAGGTAATTTTTGCAACGTCTTTTACCACTCCAGAGTCATTTTTTTTCTTATTTATTTCTGTAGACTATATTCTCCTATTTCTATCCAGATGGCGGAAATTTTAAAAAGAGAATTGCAGACCCCAGTGAAAATGAAAACGCAGGGACGCAGCTTTTCATATCCTTATTAAACAATACGATAGCTTAAATAAAAAGGACGTGTCTGCACTTCCTAAACCCTTTTTATTTTTTTTAAATTCCACCACTGGGTGGTGGGGAGCCAGAACCAGTGGTGTAGCTAGGGGCGGGCAGAGAGGGGCAGTACGCCCCAGGTAGCACATTTTTGGGGGCGGCATTATTGGCCAAAAGGCTCAGTACCAATTCGTGTGTAAGCAGCAGGGTTCGGAAAAATATCAGTCATGAATGAAAAAAAGGAAAATTCTCTGATTTTTATCCGCAAATGCTTCAAAAATAATTTTCAGACTGTCCTTCTGTGATGGCATCAGACACAGCAGTTGAAATTTATGAGGCAATAACAGAAATAAACATCAACATTACACCAATAATAATTTTGAGGAAGATAAACATCTAATTTACAATTTATAATTTCGTTTCGTTATCAATCCAAATGCGTTCTTGCTCTGCGTAGAAAATATCGACACCTATCACTTGTACACTACACTGGTTCTGTTTTTTGCAGCGTAATTATATTAAACTAATAATTAGAACAGCGGTTCTCAAACTGTGGGGCACACCCCCCTAAGTAACAAAAAAGGGGGGCGCAAATGTTGCCATTTGTGTCGTAATTTCACTATTTGTAGGGAAATTTTAAACTTGTAGCAGCAAAAAATATAGGAATAAATTTTATTAGGGTTTCAAAAAAACGTTAGGGGGGTGCGATTAAAACTGTTATGAAAACTCGGGTTGCAAATACTTAAAAGTTGAGAAACGCTGAATTAGAACACGGCTTATCAGTGCGTCTATTATACTATATTCTTGTTAGTTCATGCTTATAAATAATTATATGTGAAAACTTATTGCTGTTTCTCTATATATGAATACATCTATGCAAAATCCATCCATCCATTATCCAACCCGCTATATCCTAACTACAGGGTCACGGGGGTCTGCTGAAGTACGCAAAATTTATCTTAATTTTAATTTTCTATTTAAATAGGTTAACATATTCAGATATGTTGGAGCACCGCCCGAGCGGCACGAACTCTAGCTACATCACTGGCAAGAACCTACCGTGGCAACACTGGACACAAGGTAGGAATCAACCCACCATGGGAAACATCTAAGGAGCAGATCCCTGAAACACTCACAAGCCAAATATTATGACATGAATTGGATGAGTGAAGAAATTTTATTATCTGGGAAAACCCCATGCAGGCTGTGGAAGAAAATGAAAATTCATCAAAGATGTCAAGAGCGATGAGAATTTAACATGTGTTGTCTGAAAATGTGAGGCAGCTGTGCTCCCCATTGCATTAATACTCTGCCAAAAAACAATGAAACCTTCCTCAACCCTGCGTATAAACCTCAGAAGTATTTAATAAATAATGGACTGAGACAAAAAAAGAGGAGAAATTGCAATGCTAGATGTTTTATTAAGACAGGAGTCCAGCCACAGCAGTCCCTCAGGGTAAGAACATGGAAGCCATTAATCTGTGGGATATTCATTTAATAGGAAAAAGCTGCTAAGGGGTGTTGTATTTTTAGATGCCAATACACTAAATGTCTCCTTTCTTCTACTTTGTTTCTCTCTTTTTTAATTTTTATCCTCCTAACAAAAAAGTGTTGTCTAAATGTATACCCGGAGTCTGGCAGAAAAATAAAATGTGCATTAGGTGGACTGCACTTGACAACACATTTTGTTTCACTTCCTGAAAATTTTATGGAGATTGTGATAGACAGCTGCAAGCTTAACAAAAATATAACATCAGACTGGCATATCATATGAGGAAACATGAGCCAGCAGCAGATCCGTCCGCATCTCCTTAGCATGCATTCAGCCCGCTTTCACAATGTGAGCGACAGAGATGCAAAGTGGGGGGAGAAAGGGGGTGGGCGAGTGAAGTGAGAAGGGGGCAAAGCCCCCTAGTTTGAATTAAATTTAACTTGTGTTAGTGCTTAATGATGCTGACACAGGGTGGAAAGCTGGCACAGTGGTAGCACTGCTGCCTCGAGGTAAGGAGACTGGGGTCCGCGTCCTGAGTGCTCCCTCAATGCACCTTTGTATGCTCTCCCGGTGTCTGCTTGGGTTTCCACCAACAGATCAAACACATGCAGGTTAGGTGGATTGAGGACGTTAAAGCATAAGTTTGATATTATTCAAGTCAAAGTGGTTTCTTCTCAAAGATGGTATGTATTTTTTTGTTAATCCTGAAGGGAAATTGTCTTTTCGCATGACCTTTGGGGTCAGAGCACAGGTTGTGTTACATTTTTACATTTTCCAAAAATGTAAAAATGTATCTTGTACACACTGACACATTACATTAGAGGCTATGGGGCATAGCAGAAAAGCATCAAAACGTACCAAATACATCCATTTTTCATCTAAGATAATTGTCGACTACTGATCTGCGTCTTACAGTAACATGCACATTATAAAATTCTTCATTCATGTCATTTTTGAACAAAAACAACACCAATATTATGAGTGTCATCCATCTGTAGAAAACACCAGTGATGTGTGTCATAGCTCAGCATTTAGTCTTCCTGCTCCATAACCTTTCACCTTTCCAAGAGGCGTGGTTTCCTCTCGAAGGACCAAATCACAGTAAAGTTTTCCTGCCACATGATTGGTTTTGTTTGATTCACGTCTGTATTTATGTGGGAGCTCACACAAACGAAAAGAAAACGTATGCTTACCTCAAGAAAAACAGTACAAGGAAGAGGTGTAAAAATGAGCCTCTCCAGATTCCTTTTGTTGTCACAAACATGGAAGTATTGAATCAAGGGGCTCAATACGTGTGTCACTGGGATATTTCAGCTTTCATTTTTGCTAAACTTATAAAATTTCTAAAATCCATCTTTCGCTTTGTTATTTCTGGATATGGAGTGTTGCTGGATGAGAGAAAATATAATTACATTCTGAATCTATCTATCTATCTATCTATCTATCTATCTATCTATCTATCTATCTATCTATCTATCTATCTATCTATCTATCTATCTATCTATCTATCTATCTATCTATCTATCTATCTATCTTATAGTGCCTTTCACATCTATCTATCTTTTGTCACGCAAGCGTGCTTAGGGAGCTGTGGAAGGACCCAAACTATTACGTGAAACCGCAGGCCAGAAGGGAATTGAGGAGTACTAATCACACAATATCACTTCCGTATTCCCTCTGTCGACCCCTGATGATGTCAACATCCCAGCATCCATCCTGGTACCTTCCCAGCAGCCTTCACTTTCATTTCCGGTCCCTCTCCATAAAGGCTCCCCCATTCCACCATATTGTCGTCTGATGCATATTGTTTTTGGAACAATTATTCTGACAAATATTTTGATGTACAGTATACGGGGCCGGAAAACCCCAACCCTTTATGCTTGTTGTGTCTTCTTTTTACACTATCTATCTATCTATCTATCTATCTATCTATCTATCTATCTATCTATCTATCTATCTATCTATCTATCTATCTATCTATCTATCTATCTATCTTATAGTGCTTTTCACATCTATCTATCTATCTATCTATCTATCTATCTATCTATCTATCTATCTATCTATCTATCTATCTATCTATCTATCTATCTATCGTCACGCACGAGCGCTTAGGGAGCCACGGAAGGACTCAATAGCGAGCGCGAAACCCGGTGCAAAAAGGGAATGGCGGGCATCTAACTTCTCTCTCTTTTTTTCCCAGAAAGAAGGAAACGCTGACACCCTAATACTCCCATAATAACAACACTTCCTCGTTCTCCTTCTCTCTGATGACATCACGTTTCCCAGAAGACCATTCATCTCCTTACCCAGCATTCCTCTGATTGGCTTCTGGTCCTCCACTATAAATGTTCCCCAGTTTCCCCCTGTTTTTTGTCGAATGTCGATGTGTACTGAACTAGTGCTGTTTTTTTGGTTTTGGCATACTGTACAGTATACGGGGCCAGAAGCCCCAACCCTTTATCTTGTCTCTGTGCTTAATTTTACACTATCTATCTATCTATCTATCTATCTATCTATCTATCTATCTATCTATCTATCTATCTATCTATCTATCTATCTATCTATCTATCTATCTATCTATCTATCTATCTATCTAGTTCTGTTTGATGTATATGTATTTTATGTTAACCATCATCTTTTAATTTTATGTGTTCCTCTAGACACGTGTTGTTTACGTAGACACTGAAATAAAATCCTTGAATCCCTGAAAGGTGAAGTACGTTTCTTCCAAGTTAGTACATGGAGGTCTCTCAAAAAAAGAAAAAAAGTCAAACTATTCCAGCAGTCTTTATAAACTCTTCTTGTATTTTAAAAGGAGACAATGACTGATTTCTTTTCCATTAGCAGTGCTGTCATTAAGAGCGTAGGCTATCCTTTACAATCAGCTGCTCCTGCTTTTAGGTTCAGAGCCTTGTCATCAGTCATTATCAGGCATTATCTCTTCTGCAGTATATATTTGCATTTTACTTGATGAATAAAATGAAAACCTTTTAAAAAGACCAAACAATAGAGCCACAAACCATTTTGCCATCGCTGCTTCTTAAAAGGTACCATCCCAAAGGTTTGTATGTTATAGTCGTTGCTCGTTTTAAATACACCCCATGTGAGAGTCACAGTGGCTGTGTCTGTGCGCCTGTGGACTCTCCGCACAACTGGAGTCCAGAGTTTCTTTCTGCTTTTTACGTAATGCTGATGGAATTGACTCTGGCCTCCTGTCGCCCTGAAATGGATTCGGAGTGGGTCTGAGAAAATATGTCTTTATAGTTAAAAATAAAAATTCAAACAGTTTCAAGATAATTTGTGATTTTTATTTGGTCCTTTACTGGTTAGTGTTCATTTGTGTAGTCTCAATCTGATTAACTGGATTTAAGAATGCTATGCATGCATGTGTGATAAAATCAAATAACCTGCACATTTCTCTATTAAAAATAATTTAAATTGTACTGACATTTATTTTTCCAAAAAAGGTTTATGATCATGCCATTGACACCCTCTGGATGGCCTTCGTGTTTCTTTCCTTGTGTTAAGTCTTTGTCTCCATTTAATAGTTTACAGCCCAATTTTTTTTTTTTAACAACCATTTTTCTTTCCTAAAGAGATGTAGTAAGCTTCTAAGCTGGATAACAAAAATCTCTTTTTAGATGCCAAAACTTTCTTTTTATTCTTCACACTGAGAGCAAAACTGTAGTTATGGACTGTCAGGCTCAATAAAGCAGAGATACAGGCTCTTCCTAGTAACAAAATGTGAAGAAGTGTGGCATTAAGCTTTATTCTGTTTCCAGGAATGTTTTTATGCTACAATATACTGCAGTCATGTTATACGCTTGGACTCTAAGAAATGTGCCAGTGGAACATTAAAATCTCTGCACTAAAATAATCAGACATGTCAAAGCAGAACTTCATGTTGTCAGCGCCTTCCCACCGCTTGAAATGAGGAAGAAATTGCTTGACCCACATATGAACTGTACATGGCCAGGCCTAAATATTAATACATATGCAAAATGGGTTTTCTTTAACATATTCTGAATATATATATATATATATATATATATATATATATATATATATATATATATATATATATATATATATATATATATAATATATAATATATATACACAGTATATCTGCGGTGGGTTGGCACCCTGCCCGGGATTGGTTCCTGCCTTGTGCCCTGTGTTGGCTGGGATTGGCTCCAGCAGAGCCCCGTGACCCTGTGTTCGGATGCAGCAGGTTGGAAAATGAAGGATGCCCAGGGATCCTTTATGACCACAGAGAGTCAGGACCTCAATTTTATTTTTTTTTTTATTTTTTACACCACAGTGTCCCCCATCACTGCACTGGGGTCATTGCCACATAGTGTATGTCCAGTAACGCAGGCTAAGTTAAGGTTTTCTTAATCTGTTAGTGTCCTGCTAGATTGATTATCGTACCTTTAAAGATTTCAGTTGTTTTTTTTCTACATATTAGGAAGCTTTTCAAAGCACAAAGTACCAACTTCATATGCGAAGAACCTTTCCCAGAATGAACTGGTGCTTTGTCAAGCAATGGCTCTATAAGGAACCACACAACCCCGTAAAGAACCACGAAATGCCATTCAAGGACCAGGATGTTCAAGAGTGTTCATTAAATACTGAGACAGCAGAGCTGACCGCTGCACCACCATGCCACCCTGTGCCCATGCTCCAGGCTTTTTTTTTCTCTTTTGTTTTATTTGTTTTTTATATTGTATGAACTGTTTACAAGAAATGCAGCAAAGACCAAGACTTGTTTGATTTCAGTGGGCAACGGAAATATTGACAAAAACCTCTTCATTTTGTTCAAAACTGTTCATCATTCTCCTTGGAAGGTATTTCTTGATCTGGGCTTGAAATTTACTTGATCAGATGATAAAATAACAAAGAAAAAAATGTTCTTTACTAGACCTTGAAGGTTGGATTTTTTTTTCCTTATAATTTCAGTAAACAACAATTCCCATAAATAATGAGCCTGTTTAGAAAGATAAGAGGAAAATTGTAGGCAGCTCAATGAGTTAAAGCTCAGAAGCAACTATTGATCTGCAGCACTCCTTTAATATTGAGGACTTTAATCTTCCTGTCAGATCTCCAGGCAATGCTAGTCCGAAGAAAAAAGGGAATGCTGTATATTGTATTATATGTATATTTATTAATCCATGTCAGTTAAACACTTTAGGAAATGTAAATGGTGTTCATTTACTTTAACTATATGTTTAACAATGTCTGTTGTAAAAACTCAATCTCACTCTTTCTTTTAAGTTCAACAAAAAGGAATAATACATACACCAAAAAAAAAGAGATTTATAAAACCTGGCATATACGCAATTCTATGCAATTTACCCTTTATACATCACAATCACCCTGTAAATATGTGCATGTGAATGCCACCCTGAAACATCCATATATGGAGCATGCTAATCAATCTCATGCATATGCAATCACGACATTGCAGAATTTCATTGGCTGGTAGAGCAGCCCCCTTCCTGTGGTGCTGCCTTCAAATGTACAGTCATATGAAAAAGTTTGGGAACCCCTCTTAATTCTTTGGATTTTTGTTTGTCATTGGCTGAGCTTTCAAAGTAGCAACTTCCTTTTAATATCTGACATGCCTTATGGAGACAGTAGTATTTCAGCAGTGACATGAACTTTATTGGATTAACAGAAAATATGCAGTATGCATTATAACAAAATTAGTTGCATAAATGTGGGCACCCCAACAGAGATATGACATCAATACTTAGTTGACCCTCCTTTTGCTAATCTAACAGCCTATAGACGCTGTCCTATAGCCTTTGATGAGTGTGTGGATTCTGGATGGAGGTATTGTTAACCATTCTTCATACAAAATCTCTCCAGTTCAGTTCAATTTGATGTCTGTCGAGCATGGACAGCCTGCTTCACATCATCCCATAGAATTTTGATGATATTCAAATCAGGGGACTGTGACGGCCATTTCAGAGCATTGTACTCCTCCCTCTGCATGAATGCCTTTGTAGATTTCGAACTGTGTTTTGGGTCATTGTCTTGTTGGAATATCCAACTTCTGCATAACTTCAACTCTGTGACTGATGCTTGAACATTATCCTGAAGAATTTGTTGATATTTGGTTGAATTCATCCGACCCTCGACTTTAACAAGGGCCCCAGTCCCTGAACTAGCCACACAGCCCCACAGCCCCACAGCATGATGGAACCTCCGCCAAATTTGACTGTAGGTAGCAGGTGTTTTTATTGGAATGTGGCTTCTTCCACCATGCAAAGTGCTTTTTGTTCTGACCAGATAACTCCATTTTAGTCTCATCAGTCCAAAGCACTTTGTTCCAAAATGAATCTGGCTTGTCTAAATGAGCATTGGTATACAACAAGCGACTCTGTTTGTGGCGTGAGTGCAGAAAGGGCTTCTTTCTCATCACCCTCCCATACAGATGTTCTTTGTGCAAATTGCGCTGAATTGTAGAACGATGTACAGAAACACCATCTGCAGTAAGATGTTCTTGCAGGTCTTTGGAGGTGATCTGTGTGTTGTCTGTAACCATTCTCACAATCCTGCCCATATGCCGCTCCTGTATTTTTCTTGGCCTGCCAGACCTGCTGGGTTTAACAGCAACTGTGCCTGTGGCCTTCCATTTCCTGATTCCATTCCTTACAGTTGAAACTGACAGTTTAAACCTCTGAGATGGCTTTTTGTAGCCTTCCCCTAAACCAGGAGACTCAACAGTCTTTGTTTTCAGATCTTTGGAGAGTTGCTTTGAGGATCCCATGCTGTCACTCTTCAGAGGAGAGTCAAAGGGAAGCACAACTTGCAATTGACCACCTTAAATACCTTTATATCTCATGATTGGACACACCGGTCTATGAAGTTCAAGGCTTAATGAGCTCATCCAACCAATGTGGTGTTGTAAGTAATCAGCACTGAGCAGTGACAAGCATTCAAATCAGCAAAGTGACAAGGGGACCCACATTTGTGCACAGCCAGTTTTCACATTTGATTTAATTTCATACAACTAAATACTGCTTCACTAAAAATCTCTGTTCGGAAAACACCCCAGTAGTCAGATGTTCCTAGGAAATGAAAGACATACCACTGTTATCTTTCTGGTTGAAAGGAGAGTCAATTATTATGCAGGCTTAGAGGGGTTCACAAACTTTTTCATATGACTGTATCTGGCTGTTCTCCGCAAGAGAGAGTTGCAGGATCACCACGCCATTATAGCACCTCTCCTCTGTGTTCTGGGGGTCAGGGAATCATGTAAGGCACCAGCTACTGAGCGGGTATTCACCCTCACCTGGCGCATGTAGTAATGTGATTGCTGTTAAATTGAACAGTATGGCCATATGAAACACATTTTAGCTAGTGACTTCACCAGCATGCTATTCACTTTTACAGTGTGGACACATCTGCTAAAGCTACCTTGCCTCCAAATTAATGAATCACATGTTGACCTGGGCCACTGAGACACAACATTTGTCACCGTCACAAATGACTTGTGCATTAATGGAATGTCACGGCTCACGGTTAACAAGCGCATCTTCATTCTCGCTTGGTGCATTCATTGAACTATGCCTGCAGTAAAGTGCGCTGATCACATTAGAACAGGTTGTCCAGCTCCGGTCCTGGTGAGCCGCAGTGGCTGCAGGTTTTCATTCTAACCAACTTCTTAATTAGTCAGATGTTTTTGCTGCTGATTAACTTGTTTTGCCTTCGTTTTAATTGCCGTGACTCAAACCCCTCAGTTGTTTCTATTTCCTTAATGAGACTCAACATGAGCCGCCACATGACCAAGCTAACCTGAAAATAAATAAAGGTGAAGGGTCTCGGTCATGTTGGTCTGCTCAGGTCACCAAAACATCTTGACGGTGGTCTTAGAAAAAACAGATAATCAGCAGTCTATTGTGGCAGAATGAGAGCATCAACAAGTTGTGATATTCAATAATGGCTTTAATTAACAGCAAGAATTGCATTCTCATTAAGAGACTGGTTGGAGTGAAAGTGGCTGGAGTTTGACGTTCCAGTTTAGCTGGTCATCTGTTGGCTCGTTTCATGTCTCATTTCTGTTTGGCTGCCATTTAATGAAGAAACAAATCAATTCAGAGGACCAAATCTTTAAAAACAGGGCTATTAAATTGAAGGGAAAGGGAGTTAATTAGCAGCGAAAACTGCTCGTTGATTAGGAAAAAGGTTAGACTGAAAACCTGCAGCCACTGCAGCCCACCAGGACCGGAGTTGGACACCCCTGCGAACCGGACACTGCTGCAAGTTGCCTTTTATGTTGGAAAAAATGTCATATTTTATGCATGTGCACCCTTGCTGGTCAGTTAATGGCTTCCAGATCATGAAAGACAAAGATTAGAGTGGGAGGCAACCTCAAAAAATATAATAACACAAAATAATTGGTTGCAAAAATATTTTAAATTGTACCATCTATGGTATCTGTTGAAGACAGGTAATAGAATAATTAAAAAACATTTGCTATCTCCCGCCCAGCGTGTATTTTCAGTGTCTTTCCTTGGTATTCATGTGTACCTGAACATCTCTTCACCATCACTCCCTCTGTCGAGCGCGGTCCTGGATAGCCTGCTTCTCAGAATCTGTTATTTTTTTCAAGGCACCTTTCTCGCTTCCTGTCCGATTTTATACTTTGCGACTGTCAGTGTGCCTCTTACGCCTTTTGCTAACGAGTCTTCACCTGCGCTCCTTCTCTTCAATGCATTCCTATTAAGCCTGCTTCTCAGATTAGTTTCAAGTTTTAAACTTTCCCTCTTTTGAAGGATTCTTCTCAGTATGTCTCCTTACACCTTTACTGCTATTTCTTTACTGGCACTCCCCCTTTCATCGCGTTTCTGTAAAGCCTATTTCTCATTATTTTCGAGGCACCATCTACGCCACTTTTTTACCATACATTTACACGTAACTCAAGGTGCTTTACACAAATTAATCAACAAAAACAATTAAGATATAAAATAGTCACTTGGATATTATCATTAATTAATGATAATTTGTAATAAATATAAGTACTGTATACTAAAGAGAAAATCAACCTGGGCACTGTTAAACAGACTTTAAACACTAAAATGCAAAACAAACCTTCACTCTTATCAGAAACATTGTTTTCTAATTAAAAGCCTTATACATAAAGAAGGCAGCAGAACAACCAGATCTATCTATCTATCTATCTATCTATCTATCTATCTATCTATCTATCTATCTATCTATCTATCTATCTATCTATCTATCTATCTATCTATCTATCCTGCCTACTATACTAAAATTTGCATCTATCTATCTATCTATCTATCTATCTATCTATCTATCTATCTATCTATCTATCTATCTATCTATCTATCTATCTATCTATCTATCTATCTATCTATCTATCTATCTATCTATCTATCCTGCCTACTATACTAAAATTTGCATCTATCTATCTATCTATCTATCTATCTATCTATCTATCTATCTATCTATCTATCTATCTATCTATCTATCTATCTATCTATCTATCTATCTATCTATCTATCTATCTATCTATCTATCTATCTATCTATCTGTCTGTATGTCTGTCTGCTTTACATGAGAGAACTACTTAGCAAATTTAGATTCTTTTTTTCCATAATTTGCTTGAACATTCCAGTTGATTTTGTGACTTCTCTCATTGTGTCAAATATCATAGTTCACTTGCGGTACCGATTTATTTGTGTGAATCCGAGAGACATGCAGTGGGCCGAGGGGGGCGGCCCCCTCACTCATGCACCAGCCTCCGTTTGAGTCACTCTACCTCTCGCCACATGTTGTAGTGCACCTCGCCTCCACTTAGCTAGTGATCCCTATTTGTTCAGCAGCCATTATCATCTGCAGATTGTTAAGGAGTCACATTTGATGTTTTTGAGAGAGAGATCAGAGCTACATGTATTTTAGAGGGTACCTGATGATTGCCAGAGATATCACGGACACATGTTCTTCTCCCCACGCAGGGGACACTCTCCCATCACAGCTGAACATGATCAGATACAGTGCCAACATTTGACGTTTGAGTGTACCTACCTTCCGCTTGGCCAGAATTACATTTTTTTAATTGATTTTTAAAGTTTGTCCTGTTTCACTACTATGTGGGCAGAGCTGCAGGGGATATATATATATATATATATATATATATATATATATATATATATATATATATATATATATTGTGGTAAGCGGCTGGGGGTGGCACTCAGCCAGGATGCCCGGAAGGACCGTAGGAGGGCTTACGCCTCCTCAAGACCACGAGGGAGTGACTGCCCTGGTGGCTTTGGGGACCACGGGAACAGAGCTTAGAAGCTCAACCCTATAGGTGCCCGTGGTCACCGCCAGAGGGAGCCCCAATGCCTGGAGAACCCTGGTCCTCAGCACTTCCACCACACCCGGAAGTGCTGGGGGAAAGACGACCAGGGACACCCGGAGTGCTTCCGGGTGCACAGCCGGCACTTCTGCCACACCGGGGAGTGTCGGCAGTCACTCATTGGGAGGCACCTGGAGCACATCTGGGTGGCTATAAAAGGGGCCACTTCCCTCAATTCGATGGTTGGAGTCTGGAGGAAGAAGACGAAGTCTTGGTGGAGAGGAGTGGAGGCGGTGAAGAGAGGCATCATTGTGTACAGTGGCCTGAACTTTGGGGAAGTACTGGGGTTTTGTGCTGTTCACTGTAAATATGTTTAATAAATGTGTGTTGGGTTTTGTACCTATGGTGTCCACCTGTCTGGTACAACAATATATATATATATATATATATATATATATATATATATATATATATATATATATATATATATATATATATATATATCTGCACCTGACTAAGGCATGTGTACTTAGCAACACATTAATTAGAGACAGATTGATGTTATTAAATTTAGTGTAAAGATACAAAAGCATATAAAGCAGTCCATAGCAGTTTGGGTTGATTAAGAATGCAGATGGAGTTCATAAATAACTATTTATTTCCATCCTTAAATTTGTTGTGTAACATTTTGATGAAGAAAGAATACATTTAAAAAACACTTTACAGACTCATTAGGCATGCTCATTTGAAAAGTGCCACTTATCCCCTTCAAACAAGTGTGGTACCTGACAAAACTACTGATGTTGCCTTAAGTGTCTGTGAGCCTGAATCTTCAGCATTTTAAGGTGTCAAAATTAAATGTACAGAACAAAATGTGAAAAACTTTGTATATATATGAGCTTAAAAGCAAAGTGCGTAATAGATGAAGCAATCCGTTAGACATTCTGTAAAGTAAAACTGTCCACCCACCTGTGGATTTCTTTAATAATATAATTTACGTCTGTACTAAGCCAGGCGCTTATTCTTTTTTAGATAAATTGTACTTTTTGAGTGACTTTCATTCTGTGCAGTCTTTCACTGTTGTGTTAAGGATATGATATCAGGGCTTATTTCTTTCTTTTTTTTGTCTGTTTTTAACAAAGAATACTCCTTTATAGAGCCATGCTTTTAAAATGCTTTGAACACAATATACTATAATATACAAAAAGGTCACTAAGCAAATGTAGGCCAATGCCTTCCTTAGAGTTTACCTGACCTGTGTGGGAAAGAGGAATGGATGAATGGATTCATGTAATCAAGTAATGAATTGTGAGTTTTACTTTTGACAACGCTAGTAATTAATAAGATATTTCAGTCAGCTCTTACTTTATTTTCCTTAAGGCCGTGTCACATTAGATGACTTTTCCATATATTTTCCATCATAGCCTTCATTGATATAATCTTAGTGAGCTGAAGGCAGTCGCCGGTGTCCTCCCATGACAGATAATCATCTAGTCTGACATACTAGATGATGACTACACCTTTAAGGGGTAAGACACAGCGTGGACTGGACGGTTGGGCTGAGGATGATTTAACCTGGAAAGGAAGTGGGGAGAGAGAGGGAGACATCGAGCAGTGGAGCAAGGAGAAGCAGCATGTTAGTGCGAAGAATCCACCTGCGAGCCACCTGCTGGAAGAAGGTTTTTATTTTACTCGGGGATACAAGAGAGACCCCTCTCTGAAGGCAGAAATTTTTTTGTGGTTTCAACGGAGCAATCGACCTTTGGGACCAGGAGGACAGAACATTTATGTTATTAGCATTGGCTGCCAGCGTACTCCATTGGGCTTCTAGCATTTCACCGGGATCTTGAACTGTAAGGTGGTTTGGGGGACCGGGTTATCTCAGACGAGAGCACCTCGCACCCTAATCTATGAGTTTGTCTTCGATTCTTGTTACGTACTTGCTGTTTGGGGAAATTGCGTAAACTGTCCTGTCTGTTAATATGTAAATATACCTTTTTTCCCCTTTCGTTGCTTTAATGCCTGTTATCATATGAATAGATAAGAACTGCTCACAAGGGCTCAGCAGCAGTGGCAGCACCACCTGGCGGCACCCCCAGATCCCAACAGGGCTATACCAAACTCCAACTCCCATGGAGCCCTGCAGGAGTCTGAGGCACTGCTTCAACTGAGAGGGGCTGCCACCTAGCGCTCCGGGGGAGGTAATACTCTGGATGCAAGGGCCCCAGACATACGCCACGATATATATATATATATTTATATAAAATAAAATTATATATATATATATATATATATATATATATATATATTTATATAAAAAAATTTTATATATATATATATATATATATATATATATATATATATATACTGTATATAGCTGCCTCGCAGTAAGGAGACCTGGGTTCGCTTCCCGGGTCCTCCCTGCGTGGAGTTTGCATGTTCTCCCCGTGTCTGTGTGGGATTCCTCCGGGCGCTCCTGTTTCCTCCCACAGTCCAAAGACATGCAGCTTAGGTGGATTGGCGATTCTAAATTGGCCCTAGTGTGTGCTTGGTGTGTTTGTGTGTGTCCTGCGGTGGGTTGGCACCCTGCCCGGGATTGGTTCCTGCCTTGTGCCCTGTATTGGCTGGGATTGGCTCCAGCAGACCCCCGTGACCCTGTGTTTGGATTCAGCTGGTTGGAAAATGGATGGATTGATGGATATATATATATATATATATATATATATATATATATATATATTCTGATGGACGGCTGGCAGCTCAACCCGGCTGGCATGCCCGAAGAGTGGAAGGATGGGGGAAGGCAGCTACTTTGGGACACTGCCTCCCCCAGGACACTAGATGGCGATTTCACTGCAGCATAGCGGTGTCCCGGATTCCAGCAGGGCACCATGGGATATGGAGTTTGGTTTCACAGCCCTGATGGGTACCGTGGGTGCCGCCAGGAGACGCTTCAGGGAGACAGGGGAACAGCCTGGAAGTACTCCCAAGTCACGGGGATGGAAGACCTGAAGTACTTCCGGGCTGAAGAAAACTCAAGCCCTCCATTTGGCCCGGAAGTGCCGGCAAGTCATGTGGGAGGAAGGACGGAAGCACTTCCGGGTCAAGGACTATATAAAGGACCGTTGGGAATCCAGCAAGTGAGCCGGAGTTGGGAGGTAGTTGACAGAGTTTGCTGGGAGCTGTGGGGGAGAGAATTGCATTATTTATTGTGTGTTTATAATTGTTTATTTACTGTGTCTGTAGTGCTTGAGAGCATGGTTCCAAGAAGGATAAGTATTAAAGAACCTTTTTGTGCTTTTACCTGGTGTCCTGGGCATTTGTCTGTTGGGTTAGAGGAGCGACACCACCCTATAGTGTGACAATATGTGTATGCCTGATGAGCCCAGAATGAGGGCGAAACACGTGTCGCGTACTCTTTGCATTTATTTGACAGTAAACTATTTCAACCATTCTATGATCTGCTCCTCACAAACTGAGGGCACTGTGGCGGATGTTAGCAGATTGCTGGCCAACCACAAGCGTTACCTGGTAGGTAACCACCGATACAATCAGATTGTGACACAGACTACGAATGCCGTGAATGTAATTACCCCGATCTACATGCTGTCAAATGAACGAACCACACGCCGTGGCGCAACGTTAGGGGCATCGCCTCTGGCGCTGACATCCGAGGTTCGATTCCCGAGAGGGAGTGCAGTGGAGTGTGTACGCCTGATGAGCCCAGAATGAGGGCGAAACACGTGTCGCGTACTCTTTGCATTTATTTGACAGTAAACTATTTCAACCATATATATATATATATATATATATATATATATATATATATATGTATACAGGGTATATATATATATATATATATACACACAGTATATAGATAGATAGATAGATAGATAGATAGATAGATAGATAGATAGATAGATAGATAGATAGATAGATAGATGGGAATGAAATGTTACCTTTAACGCAAGTTAAATACATATATCTCTTTTTGTACCATATTTATCTCTTGTAATTATTTTCCACTGTGGGTACAAAGGGGATGGTATTGGTTCTAGTCAATTCTACATTAAGAAATGCATCCCAGGTGTGAAAGAGCGCCCCCTGCTGGATACAGTGACCAACTGCTCATTCGACTCAAAGTCAAACCAGTGGTACCTAAGGATTCTCCGAATAGACACAGTACCGAAGGAGTCCAGTTTCAACCAATGTAGGGAGTGTCAAATTTGGGAAACATGCACAGCAAAAACTGGAGAGTTTAAATTTCAGGGTTAAATATTTCCGAGTTCATTTTCACCCCCAAAGTGTAATTTTAACACATTCCGATATAAATGGTGTTCACAGTTGGAGTTATTAAACAGAGTTGATCACATCAGTGTTAGTCCAACTCTGCAGAAATGTAATTAAGCTCCACCCATGCATTTCACTTCAGTTGGAGACGAAGGACAGAAGTTTGCGGCATTTTCCTCCTCTCAAGCAGTTGTACACGGTAAGTGCAATCAAGTCAAAGTCACCTAAATTCATGCAGTAAACTGTAATATGCACAAACACACATTTGCGGAGAATACACCCCCCCCTCCCCCCAAGTTTTGCGGCGGTTTGGCCTCGTGTCCACATGACAACGGCGTTTTCCGGGCCTCAAAACGTTTTGTAAGTGGGTTCCAGAGTGGAGACTTTTGAAAACACAACTCTGTCGTCGCTGTGTTTACAGGTGAAAACTTTGATTAAACTTATCCATAGACTGGTCAAAATAAAAATGGTTCAAAATAAATAATTTAAAATAATTACTTCTTGGCTGCATTCTTTCTGCACACAGTATCTGTCTTGATTTACAATCCATGCGACTTCGGGGAAAAAAGGACATTTCGTTGCTGAAGAAACAGATAGTAAATTTGGCTTAAACATCTCGGAGATGCAGTAATCAAATTATTTTTGGCAGCTCGGGCACTTCCCTGTCATTCCAGTTCGTTTCACATTCTGCCTTTGTTTCAGTGATTTTTCCTTCGGTTTTATAACGATTGGTGTTTAAGTTTTATTTCTGTTTAGTCTGAATAAATCCCACGGTGTTTTTACGTTTCCTTGTGGACGGTGTTTCTTAAAAGGTTGTGAGGACATGAACCTTTTTGAAAAGGCTAGAAGAAAAACATTGTTTTTAAGAGCCTCTTTTGCCACGTGGACTGGGCCTTAGTTGTCCGTGACCATGACTTCACTATATTATTATTATTATTATTATTCACAGTTTTACCTTTAAATGAAAATTTACTTTGTCAATCATTATTACGTTTCAGTACAAACATGCTAGTTCAGGTGAAGCATAACCAACAACAGAAGTATGTGAAGTTGGATGAGGATGAAGGGCAGTTTGACTTTCTGCAGTTCCATGAAAAAGGTAAAATTATACGTTGCTTAGAAAAATGGTTAAAAAAAAAATCATTCTGAATGCACCTTGTAGACTCTGATTTCTTTACATTCCTTTAGCAAACTATTTCATAAATGGGTGTAAATTGCTAAAGTTCTGCAACATGTGCCTCAAGAGTAAAATATACATCAGCTATTTAGGAGGGAATGGGTAGTGATGTCATAAAATATTTATTGATCAGGAAGTTAATATATTTCATTTTAAATGGGATGATTAATATCTACACTTTCAGTTAGCCTTCTGTTTAATGTAGTCTGTAATAACAGCTTTTGGAGACAAGGGGGTGATATAAAATCCATAGGCCTTGTGAAGACACAATCTGACCTGAAAACTGCACATTCACAGTCAGGCTTCATCTAGTGGTAGTTCCTTAAATGACGGTGAATACAGATAAACCTTTGTAACTTGAATAATTAAGAGTTTGAGTATTTATTTTAGCCTATTTATTTCTATCGGAAAAATGTCGATATATAGATAGCCATTAGGAAAATTTTCTGAATATCAATGCATGTAAAAGGCATCGATCCCCAGCCTAGGAATGGGTTTTGTGAGAGAAAAGTCTCGTAATGATTATACAGTGGCCGATGGGTATATTTAACGTGAACAGTCATTGGTTGTGAGGCAAAAAAACAGTGCTGACCTCAAAAGCATATTAATTTTTAACTCACTGTCTCTTTCAGTCATTGAGAAATTTTGCCTGCCACCTGATGCAAAAGTTATATATAGAGATGCAACAGGGACAGAAATTGATGCAGAAATATTCAGTGAACTTGTTGGACAAGGCAATGTGGTGGTGACAGTTTTCTGTGATGATGGTAAGAAGTAAAGTCAGGTATATTGAAGCACTTTTACACCCTATAGAATATTCCTTTACATTCCTATTCTATTCCTTTAGAGTTCTCTACATGTTCCTTGTCTTCTGTTTCTGAGATGTCTGATTCAAGCTTAAACTCAAATGCATCAACTGTAATAGTAGATGAGGTCCCTAGCAAGAGACGGAGAATTGAGGATGGTGCATTGTCTTCTAAACAGGTTTTAACAAAGCTCTCTGGAGTTTCTTAACATATTTTTTTCTCTGTCTCTAGAAAAGCTGTGTATCACCATGTTTTGCATTCTCATGCTTTTCTTTTTATTAGTTGATAGAAGATGTGCTAAGAGCCAAGTCTGGTGGTGAAAAAGTACTACAGGAGTACCAAACATCAGAAACCCTAACAGATAACACAAGAAGACAAATGATTCACATATTGGTGACTCACATGATTGATAATCATGGGTATGTTTTTATATTCTTTTTATTTGTGATGAATAACTGCATGTACACTGCACAAATTTTGATTACTAATTTAATAATCTTCTCTCAGGCTCCATCCTACTAAAGCAATCCGAGAAGAGTATGCTCTTGGGATAGTGACACTGTTCCCTTCCCTCAAGGATCCATATACCAAGAGAGGCTATGTAATAATCATTATTAAATAATAATTACATAATTATTGCATAACAATAATAATTGCATGATTTTTTCATGTCATACTTGCAAAGCTGTGTGCATGGCATTCACATTTAAATTTTCTGAGATTATTTATGACCCAAGTATGACAATGTAATTAATTTTGTTCTTTTTCTTTCAGGAACACTTCTATGATGCTGCAAGTAGCACGGGTTACATTTCTTGGCGTCTGAAGACAGTCCAAAGAAAGATTTGCAGAGAATCTGCACTTCCAACAAAAAGCTCTAAAGACTTTTCTCCAGGAGGCCCAAATTTCCAAAGGATGGTTACTGTTGAAAGGCAGCTTGATGGGGATGCTTGCAAAGAGGCCATGTCTTTGCTCAACCATACCACAGACAATTCCCTGATTTTTCAGAAGATGAGAGAGACCTTTCAGTACCATCAGAATCTTGTTAATGACCCAGACAGAAGTGTTGATATCCTCTCCACTTTCCCAAGATTCCTGGATACAAAAGGACTGGTAAATTTGTAATACACTGTTTAGAATGGCTTGACATTTGAAAGTATTTCTTGTAGTACTAGTTTAATGTATTGTTTCTTAAAGGTGGATCAAGATTTCACTCTCCTATTCGATGATGACACGTCCTCTAGGCTGTTTCAAAAATGGGATTTGTTCTTCAAGCCAAATGTCATAAAAGAGGCTAAGTGTCTCACTTCAACACCAGAGTTGCGCCGCTTGATGCAGTCAGCAGAAAGTCTCCCAGGAAGTGATCTTGATGAGGCAACAAGTGAGTTGTATTTGTTTTGAAGAATTTTCTGTTACATTTTTTATTACTAAGTGATTACAATTAGGAAGCAACAGCATCTATGATATTCTTTTTTTACTAGATTTGTTTATTCAGTGCATCTCTGACAGTTGATCTGTTATTTTGGATAAATATGAACAATACTGTTTAAAAATTTCATATTGTCTCCTTGTTCTTTCAACTTTAATTTTAAGTTTTCATTTAATTTTTGTGAATCTTTGTACTCAGCTTATGACCAAGAAATGGCCTCCCTGTTGTTGCTGATACATCTTCTTCCACCACATCCTGGAGGACCAAAGGCTCCTAAAATTAGTGCATGTGATGCGGTTGAGAGACTTGTAGTCTTTCATAAGGTAAATGATATTGTGGGGATTATAATAATTTGTCATGTCACTTTCTAAGTAGGGCTGGGCCATATGCTCTGGAATACTTTGTGATTATTTGACACCTTTACCTTGGTTATGATTAATACACTTGTCAAGAACTCCTCATTTCACTTTCAAAGTAACCCCATTGGGAGTCTACATGCTTACCAAAACAATTTTGAATTGGGCCCATATAGCTTTTTATCCACTGTGTTTATTTTATTTGAAGTGTGATGAGAAGTGTGTTAATGAACCTGGGGGCAGCCTGTATTCTTATTTATCAAGTGAGTAAGCTACTATAGAATGAAAAACAATCACCTTTATCAGAGTTGTCAAAATGAGGCTGAGGTGGTATTATCCTGATCATGGGCATGTGTGTATGTGGAAGTACACTGTGCCTTCAATTGGCTGAAGCAAACACTTTTTATAAACAACTTATTTTAGGAGTTCTAGTTCTAAAAATTGTAAATTTCTTCAGTTATATAATTATCACATATATGAACACATGTAACAGTATTTGCAAGCGGAAAACCATTCTTGCTGAAGAGTGCATTTCTGCTCTGCATGCCCAAACGTGGACTCAAGAGCAGAGCTGTGATGAGCACTCATCAAATACATTAACCAAATACACTGACTTGAGCACAATTACATCAGTTAGGAATAGGAAATCACTTTTGGTGTTTTTTTGGTTAATTGCCCACTCCAGCTTCTAAGCCACATGTATAAATGAGTATTAAAAAGTGAATGAAATCGCCTTCATATGCACTAACATCTGGCCAGTGAAGTGTTTGAATAATGGCTTTAAATATAGTTTTTTCCATGGCTGCAGATTATACTTGTCTAATGTTCTGTTTCCTTGTCTAAACCCTAGTCATGCTGCAGTTTGGAGGAGCATGTCCGCAGCCAGCACGGTCGGCAGCCATACCTTCTCACTGTTGGGCGTCAGAAGAGCAAGATTGACAGCTTCTACATCTCCATGGATAAGCACCTCGTCCCATGCCAGGCAAACCGCTCCCTTGCGGCATTTGATGAACTTTTCAAAGCACATTTTGTGTTTAATTTGTCTTATGATGCTGCATTAGTGAATTTTTATACATTCCTGCAGACAACAGTATATAACATTGATGTGGGGAAGATGAAGGAGTCACCCAGAGTTAGAGAATTGAGAGCCAGACTGCTTAACCAGCCAGTACAGTTTTCACTCTGAGAGTAAGAGGCTAAAATGATGCTGACCTGTTTCATGTGTCAGAAACTGTATCCCAGCAGTCAGCAGTTGATTTCACATTTAAGAGTTACACATGGTTACTATCCTGGACCAAAGTTCAAATTGTTTTGTGCTCAGCAAGGGTGTAGGCGTCAGTTTCTAACCTTTGCAGGTTTTCGGAAGCACCTTAATAGTGTTCATAGCAATGTTCAGCAAGTTGCTCAAACTTCAACTATTGTGTGTTCCGATAGCGAGACAATTGCATCTTTATCTCAGGCACATGCTTTGGAAGACAGATTTGGTCCCCAAAATCAATTGGACTTTTCTAGTGTTTCTTCTGAGAGCAATGATTCAGGACTTAAAGATCTAACCAAAGAAATGTGTGCATCCATTGTGGCCAAATTACAGGGCAGTGGAATTTCTAACAGTTTGGTGTCCTCAATTGTAGGAGATTTGGAGGAACTAACACGTGAGCTCCGCTCACAAGCAAAGCATACCGCTATTTCTGCTATACCTATTAATGACCCCAACATATCTGAGATAAATGAATCTTTTAAAAAATTAGAAAACCCATTTACAAATCTTAATACTGAATGGAAACGAAATAAATACTTCAGCCTAAAATGGGGAGTTGTCGAGCCAGTTGAAATAACATTGGGAGTCAGATATGACAACAGGCGAAATCAGAAATCTGGTACTTATGATCAAGTACCAGTAAATGATACTTTTATATATGTACCAGTTTTAGAAACATTGAAATTCATGTTCAGAAATCCAGACATTTGTGCTTTCCTAACAGAAGAGTGTAAACCAGAGCCTGACACTTACAATGATTTTTCTGATGGAAGTTATTTTAAATCCCATCCTTTGTTTAGCACAAAAAGACATGCCTTACAAATTCAAGTCTACTATGACGATTTTGAAACAGCCAATCCCCTGGGCTCCAAACATGGCATTCATAAAATTGGTTTTCTTTATTTTGTTTTAAGAAACTTGCCCCCAAAATTTAATTCAGTTTTGATGAACATTCATTTGGTATCGCTTTTTCATGCACAAGATTTGCACAAGTATGGTTTTGATGTTATACTGGAACCATTTATAAATGATTTGAAAATACTGGAAAACCAAGGGCTGAGCCTTCCCTTTTCTGATGAGCAGATATATGGTACAATCTCACAGATCACTGGAGATAATCTAGGAATGCACAAAATTCTTGGTTTTAATGAGTCATTCAGTAGCCGTCATTTCTGTCGCCTTTGTTTGATTGAAAAGAATGATTCTCAAACAGTATACAGTGAGGATGATGCTAAGGTGATCCTTCGTGGAAAAGACATATTTGAAATGCATTGCAAGTCTCTATATGAAAACCCACAATTGGTGTCATTATATGGTTTGAAAAAAAATTCAGTACTTAATTCACTGAATTATTTCCATGTTTGTAACAACTATTCATTTGATATAATGCATGATCTCCTAGAAGGTGTGGCCCAATATGAAATCAAATTGCTTTTTGCATATCTTACAGAACACTTTATTTCAGAACAGGACTTGTTGTCCAGAATTTATTGTTATGATTATGGATTTTTAGAACGAAAAAACCGCCCCACAAAGATAATTTTGGAGACTGCTGGCAACAGCATTGGTTTGAATTCTGTTCAGACATTGTGTCTTGTGAAAAACATCCCACTGTTGTTTGGTGACATCATTAATGCAGGGAACAAAAACTGGAATTTGTTACTGTTGTTACTTCAAATATTGAACATAGTTTTTTCACCTTCTCTCACTCTGGGCATGACAATATATTTAAAGCATTTAATTGTTGACCACCATAAGCTATTTAAGTACTTGTATCCACATAGAAACCTATTGCCCAAGCATCATTTTATGATCCACTACCCATCTTCTATAAGGAAGATTGGCCCCTTATTATATATGTGGTCTATGAGGTTTGAAGCCAAACACAAGGTGTTTAAAGATTATTTCAAAAATTTCAAAAACATCACAAAATCACTGGCTAAAAAGCATCAGATGGCCATTGCCTATCACTGGGAAACCTTCAACCTCAAACAAAACGAGTATGGGCCAATTAAATCTTTTTCTCTCAGAGATGAGAATGTGGTCAACAATGAAATGCTTGAAATGATCTTGTCAAATGATGTTTTCTCAACTAGTTGGGTTAAAGTTGATGGTGTAGAATTTAAACCTGGACTTGTTGTTTGCAGTGCAATTGAGGAAGGCATACCAGTGTTTTCTCAAATAAGTGAAATACTTCTGGTTGATCAAATTTTCTTCTTGACAAACAAGCTATTCACAGAGAAGTTTGATGATCATCATCATGCATTCATAGTATTACGAAGTGAGGAATTTTGTCTAACAAAAATGTCTGAGCTTAAAATTCATAAACCATTTGATATTCAAAGTTCATACAATGTTTCAGATGAAAGACTGTACATTGTACCTTCATTTACAATGTTTTAATCAAATTGTATGAAAAAGTATAAAAAGGCAAAAATAAATGTTATTTTTGAAAATTATTTTGTTTTGTTGACATCAATTCTTATTATAACATTTTTTTCAGTCCAGATAACTTGACACTTTAGGGAGTGAAACTAACAATTAAATTAGTAAAAGAAATTAACTCTGAGCAGTGTTGTTTGTCTAATCCCTTAATGTTACTTCAACTCAGTTTTGTGAGTTAAAGAAAGAACTCTGACATAGTGTTAAATATTTAACACTTTTGAATGTGTTAATTTAACTCTGGAGAGTGTGGAGCTATATAAACCCAGAAAAAGTGTTGAAATCAACTCTGTGGGAGTTCATTCAACACTGGACTTTTTGCTGTGTGGGTCCATTTGTATGAGCGTTGTGGCGGCCAGCTGGCTGCTCAACCTGGCCAGACACCCAAAAAAGAGAAGGATGGGGGAAGGCAGCTACTGTGGGTCATTGCCTCCCCCAAGCCACCAGATGCCTGCAGTATAGCAGTGCCCCAGATTCCCACAGGGCATCATGGAATCTGCAGTTCAGCATAACAGCCCTGTTGGGTGCCGTGGGTGCTGCCAGGAGACGCTGCAGGAAGATCTGGGGATTTGTATTTCCCACATAGCCCGGATGTACTCCCAAGTCACGGGGTCGGAAGCACCAAAGTACTTCTGGGCTGAAGAAAACTTCAAGTCCTCCACTTGGCCCGGAAGTGCTGGCAAGTCACAGGGACAGAAGAATGGATACTCTTCTGTCAAGGACAATATAAAGGACTGCTGTGAACCCAGCAAGCGAACCGGAGTTGGGAGGCAGTTGACAGAGCTTGCTGGGAGTAGTGGAGAAGAGATTTGTGTGCTTTACTGTATTGTTATTGTAGTTATTGCCTGTTTATTGTGGTGGACGTGCTTTGGGGCACTATAGAAAGAAAACATTAAACTTCTTGGTGTTTTTATCCCGTGTCCTGCATCTGTCTGTTGGCAAAAAGGTGGGCAACAGTGTGACCAAGCAGCTACTCTATTACAGTGTGTATAAAGTCTGACAGCTGTACTTTGGACAGAATGAAGATGAGACAAACCAGCTTTACTTAGACAGGTAAAGAGGGAATTGTAATAATTCAGATGAGATGAGATGAAAGCATGGATGAGCATTTCCATCTCTGCCCTGGTATCAACGGATCTCAGCTTGGATAAGTTTCATAAATGACTGAGACACGTGACTCAGAGACTGATTAAATATGACACCTAGGTTACGTAGGGATGCATGAGAAGAGGTGGCAATGGTGGAAAGTTTTGAGAAATTACTAGGTGCACTTATGGAGGATTTCCTCCCACAGTCCAAAGACATGCAGGTTAGGTGCATTGGCGATTCTAAATTGTCCCTAGTGTGTGTGCTTGGTGTGTGTGTGTCCTGCGGTGGGCTGGCGCCCTGCCCAGGGTTTGTTTCCTGCCTTGTGCCCTGTGCTGGCTGGGATTGGCTCCAGCAGACCCCCATGACCCTGTAGTTAGGATATAGCGGGTTGGATAATGGATGGATGGATGGATGGATGGATGAACATATGGAGGGACAATCGGTAAGTAGCTAATTTATGTTTTCCGTCAAACAGTTGACCAAAGAAAACAACTCGTGTAGATCAGTCACTCACTGATGACACCGCAGGATAATCAGAGTAATGAAAATACTGCTTTACAAGATTAAATCAAAACTCTAATGTTAGTAGAATGAATGTGCGTTTTTACAGCATTATAAACTCGAAATGTCTGAAATTTGAGGACAAAATTTAAAGATTAACGAAATGGGAAAAGGTTATCATTAGGCTTTATCACGGTAACATGCTCTGTGAGAATAAAACCTAAATGCTTAGTCATTTTGAACCTGAAAAGAACTGACATGGTGGTCAGTACAAAAACAACAAGGCTGAGTGTTTTGAGTGCCTCCTCTGAAAACTGATCATGCCTTTTTGTGGCTGACAGTAATTTGGTGATTTTACACCTTCAGTCCATGTTCTGACACTCTATTTATTATCTTAATGGAAAACAAAGTTGCAAGAGCAGTATGGCTTCATGTATTGATTATCTAGTTTGCTGTTAACTTCACTTCTATTAAAACTGAAATGTGCTTCTGAGACTCACGACAAAAGCACTTATGTGTCCTTGATGTTCCCTCATACTGACTAAAGGGACCTCCAGCATTAAAAAAAAACAAAAACTTTATTTTAGTGGACATGAAATGGCTAGAAATGTCAACCAGCAGGCAAAAGCACCGTTGAGTGGGAGTTGTTGTCCATTCTTCTTCATTGTAGCAATGATTATATGGCAGGAGACATTTTCGATCAGGGCTTCAGTCCATAGCGTCCTCACCCACGCACAGCTAATCCAGGGACATGTAGTCAGTCAGGGGAGGCAGGTGAGGGTCATCATGAAAAGTAAAAAAAAACTAATAATGATAACATAAAATAAATATGTCCACTGGACTGTGCTATAAATTTGTTTTCTGTATGATTCCAATAATTTTGATCATTTTTTTTATAGTCAAAATCGCTGAATTGGCGTATTTCCTGTTCAAATACAGAGGAGAAACGCGAGCAACAAACCTCACCTCACCTCGGACTGCACTCTCCCTCACACATGGGGTTGATGCATGCAATTGTCAATGTCAGTTTATTTATATACAGTGCATCCAGAAAGTATTCACAGCACATCACTTTCCACCTTTTGTTATGTTACAGCCTTATTCCTAAATGGATTAAATTCATTTTTTTCCTCAGAATTCTGCACACAACACCCCATAATGACAACGTGAAAAAAGTTTACTTGAGGTTTTTGCAGATTTATTAAAAATAAAAAAACTGAGAAATCACATGTACAGAAGTATTCACAGCCTTTGCTCAATACTTTGTCGATGCACCTTTGGCAGCAATTACAGCCTCAAGTCTTGTTGAATATGATGCCACAAGCTTGGCACACCTATCCTTGGCCAGTTTCACCCATTCCTCTTTCCAGCACCTCTCAAGCTCCATCAGGTTGGATGGGAAGCGTCGGTGCAGAGCCATTTTAAGATCTCTCCAGAGATGTTCAATCGGATTCAAGTCTGGGCTCTGGCTGGGCCACTGAAGGACATTCACAGAGTTGTCCTGAAGCCACTCCTTTGATATCTTGGCTGTGTGCTTAGGGTCGTTGTCCTGCTGAAAGATGAACCGTCGCCCTAGTCTGAGGTCAAGAGCGCTCTGGAGCAGGTTTTCATCCAGGATGTCTCTGTACATTGCTGCAGTCATCTTTCCCTTTATCCTGACTAGTCTCCCAGTCCCTGCCGCTGAAAAACATCCCCACAGCATGATGCTGCCACCACCATGCTTCACTGTAGGGATGGTGCCTGGTTTCCTCCAAATGTGACGGCTGGCATTCACACCAAAGAGTTCAATATTTGTCTCATCAGACCAGAGAATTTTCTTTTTCATGGTCTGAGAGTCCTTCAGGTGCCTTTTGGCAAACTCCAGGCGGGCTGCCATGTGCCTTTTACTAAGGAGTGGCTTCCGTCTGGCCACTCTACCATACAGGCCTGATTGGTGGATTGCTGCAGAGATGGTTGGCCTTCTGGAAGGTTCTCCTCTCTCCACAGAGGAGCTCTGGACCTCTGACAGAGTGACCATCGGGTTCTTGGTCACCTCCCTGACTAAGGCCCTTCTCCCCCAATCGCTCAGTTTAGATGGCCGGCCAACTCTAGGAAGAGTCCTGGTGGTTTCGAACTTCTTCCACTTGCAGATGATGGCGGCCACTGTGCTCATTGGGACCTTCAAAGCAGCAGACATTTTTCTGTAACCTTCCCCAGATTTGTGCCTCGAGACAATCCTGTCTTGGAGGTCTACAGACAATTCCTTTGACTTCATGCTTGGTTTGTGCTCTGACATGAACTGTCAACTGTGGGACCTTCTATAGACAGGTGTGTGCCTTTCCAAATCATGTCCAGTCAACTGAATTTACCACAGGTGGACTCCAATGAAGCTGCAGAAACATCTCAAGGATGATCAGGGGAAACAGGATGCACCTGAGCTCAATTTCGAGCTTCACGGCAAAGGCTGTGAATACTTATGTACATGTGCTTTCTCAATTTTTTTATTTTTGATAAATTTGCAAAAACCTCAAGTAAACTTTTTTTCACGTTGTCATTATGGGGTGTTGTGTGTAGAATTCTGAGGAAAAAAATGAATTTATTCCATTTTGGAATAAGGCTGTAACATAACAAAATGTGGAAAAAGTGATGCGCTGTGAATACTTTCCGGATGCACTGTAGCACATTTAAAACAACATAGTAATGCTGTGGTCAAAGTGCTTTACAATAATAGAATAAAAGAAAAACAAATTAACATAAAACATAAATAGAAATAAAATATATGAACATAAAATACATAATAAATAGAAGTAATGTTATATAATCACAAAGAGGAAACCATCAGTATTACTGAAGGTCACGGAATGCAAGTGAATAGAAATGAGTCTTTAATCTTGTTTTGAATTGTAGACGACTCCTTTATGTGATGAGGTAAAGAGTTCCATAGGCGAGGAGCAGCAGCTGCAAAAGCCCTGTCCCCCTTGGTTTTACACTTGGTACGAGCAACAACAAGAGAAAGCTGACCAGAAGATCTAAGCACTCTAGATGGCTGATGTAAAACACACAATTCAGATAAATAGGCAGGAGCAAGCCCATGTAAAGATTTAAAAACTAGCAGCAAGATTTTAAAATCAATTCGAAAACTGACAGGCAGCCAGTGTAAAGAATCTAAAATAGGAGAAACAGAGTCATACTTTCTTGTCCCAACCAGAAAGCGAGCGGCAGCATTTTGGACCAGCTGTATCCTGTGTATCAGGGATTTGTTAATCCTAGAATACAGCGAGTTGCAGTAATCAAGGCGAGAAAAAATAAACGCATGAGTAGCTATCTCAAGATCCCTAGAAGATAAAAAAGGCTTTATCTTACCTAATAGACGAAGTTGGATAAAGCAACTCTTGACTACAGAATTTACTTGTTTCTCAAAAGAGAGGTTACTGTCAAAGGTAACACCAAGATTGCGGACTTGAGGTTTGGAGAAGACAGAGAAAGAGCCGAGAAGTCCAAGACCAATTTGGGCTTTAGCTGATGGACCCACTATAAGCACCTCCATTTTATTTTGATTTAGATCAAGAAAATTATTAGCCATCCAGGATCTTAGTTCAGACAGACAGCTGTGGAGTTGATTTGTTGTAGAGTTGCAGACAGGAATATAAACCTGAGTATCATCAGCATAGCAGTGAAAAGAAATGTTAAATTTCCTAAAAATTGCACCAATAGGGTGAAGGTATATGGAGAATAAAACATAACCCAAAATGGATCCCTGAGGAACACCATATTTAAGAGGAGCAGTAGATGAAGAAGAGGAATTAAAAGTCACTGAAACGTGTCTACCAGTTAAATATGACCTGAGCCAGTTAAGAGCAGCCCCTTTAAGCTCAACAAGATGTTCAAGCCGCATCAGCAATATTTCATGGTCAATAGTGTCAAAGGCAGCGGACAGGTCAAGGAGGAGAAGGACTGCCGCATCACCTGAGTCAGTAATAAGAGAGATGTCATTGAACACTTTCAGGAGTGCCGTTTCAACACTATGATAACGCCTAAAGCCAGATTGGTAGATCTCAAATAAATTATTGGAGTTAAGGTGATCAACCAATTGATTATAAATAATTCTTTCTAGAATTTTAGCCAGAAATGGCAGTTGGGAATTTGGATAATAATTGACTAAAACTCCAGGATCTAATTCTTCCTTTTTTAGACGGGGACGGACCGCAGCATGTTTAAAAAATGAGGACACAACCCCCGAACTAATAGAATCATTGATGATGGCTAATAAGGGTGGGCCCAACACATCAAAGGCTTCCACTAAGAGACGTGGTGGTACAACATCCAGAGGACTGGGGGCTAATTTAAGGGTGTCAATAGTTCTTTTTAGCTGTGAAAGTGAGACTAGATCAAAGGATTCTAAGACAATGTCATGATTAACAGTAGGAAGTTCGTAGCCCGTTTGAACAATGCCACGGTGGATAGTATCAATTTTGCTGACAAAGAATGATAGAAACTGGTCACATGAATGAACAATGCTATTTGATCCCATCGTAGAGTGGGGGTGAATGGTCGCATTAATTGAATTAAATAAGACCCTAGGATTCATGGAGTGACGGGATACTAAATCGGCAAAGAAGTTTTGTTTCGTTATCTTAACTTCAGCCTGGAAATTGAAAAGAGAAGTTCTAAAAATCTGTTTAGAGACAATCGGTCCATCTTTTTTCCAACGCCGTTCAGCAGTTTGACAGGCGCGGCACAGTGATCGTGTATTTTCATTTAGCCATGGAGCAGGTCTGCCCTTATTACTGCGTATTGTGGGAGATGGCCGGTCGATCATCCCGGCCAATACCCCCAGGCCGCTAGATGGAGCCCTCCCTGTAGCATGGAAGTGCCCCAAAGACCAGCAGGGAATCCTGGACAATGGAGTTTTTATTCCCGACCCTGCTGGACACCGTGGGGCCCACCAGAGGATGCTGCAGGGAGGCTCAAGGACTTACATGTGCCCTATAACCCGGAAGTGCATCTTAATTACTGCGACAGAGGAAACGACGTACTTCCAGGATGAAGAAGGAGAGTTTTCATCCAACCCGGAAGTGCTAACGAGTCACATGGACAAGGGCTCAGGAGCACTTCTGAGTCATAGACTATAAAAGACTGTGGGAAACCCAGACGAGTGAGCTGAGCTGGGAGGAAGGGTAGCTAAGTGTCTGGGAGTGGAGGATTAAGTATTGGTGATTGATTATCGTGTATTGTGTGAGTAGTGTGGAGTGGAGGGTGCTTAGTGCACTTTATTATTATAAAATAAAAAAGTCCTGGACTTTTACCTGGTGTTTAGCGTGGTACCTGAGGGTTCAAGGGAGCAATAGCACCCCCTACTGTTACAGTATCTTGGGCGGAGCAATTGAGTCTAAAATCGTTTTACAGGAAGAATTACATTTTACGACAGAATCATCGATACCATTATTTTGGTCATGCACATAAAGACTAGAGAAAATGTTTTAAAATCAGATATAATAGAAGAATTTAAAAAGCGCGAGCAGCACGGGTGACAGCTATTAGTCGGGACATCAACAGTAATATTCAGATCCATCATTATAGAAAAATTATCAGTAAAAGAAACATCACATAAATCAATATTATTCACTGAAATATCACAAGTAAGAACGAGATCAAGGGTGTGACCGAGAGAGTGGGTTGGCGTATTAATATGCTGTATAAAATCAAATGAGTTCAAAAGTGATAAAAATTATTGACCAAAGGTTTCGATTGACAACAAACGCGAATGTTGAAATCACCAACAATAAAAACTTTATCATGAGAGAGGGTGATATCAGCCAGGAGATCAGAGAATTCAGAGATGAAAGTATCATTAATTACAGGAGGTCTATAAACCATGGCAAACAGCAGAGAAGGGGAGCTGCACACTTCGAAAAGTTGAAGTTCAAAGCTGCTAAACGGAACCCTTGTAAGGCTCCGACACAAGAACATACATTTATAAAAATAGTGGCAATGCCCCCCCCCCCACCCCCACCCCACCCCCCCCCCCCCCCCACCCCCCCCACGACGAGTCAGGCAAGGAGAGCTTAAAAATGAATAACCTGGTGGAGTCATGTCAGTAAAACAAGAAGAGTCACCATTTAAAATCCAAGTCTCAGTGATGAAGAACAAATGCAGATTACTTGAGGTACTAAAGTCTTGCAGAATAAAAGTTTTATTAGACACTGATCTCACGTTCAAGAGAGCAGCCTTGATAGATGAAGAGCTTGCTGCAGGATGAGCACGGGTGAGCGTCTGAAGATTAGCCATGTTTACTACTCGACTGCAGGCCGAGGAAAAGTGATGCTGTCTTGAAATGGAGAAATTAAATCCGGTGTCCAGCGCCCATGAACCAGTGATGGAGTCCTGAGCAGGAGAAGATGGGTTATAGACGACTCACAGGCATCGAGAATCAAAACTCTGGGACTTGAGTCGGCGTTGTTTAACAGCAATTCTGGCTCTTTTCCCACGACGGCGGCTGGTGCATCTGCATCTCCGAGGGGCATTCAACTCACTGATACACCGGCGTCCAGGTGAAGAAGTCAGGAGATGAATAAAACAAAGGTGGAGGTTCACAAAAAATCCAACCAGGAGATGAAAATTGAGAGGAAAGTAAGCCAGAAAATATGTTTAGTAAAGACTCACGATCATAGGACAGTGGCTGTTGGGATAAACTAAAACATAAAAACAGTTAAAACATAGACAAGAGAGACGAGCAGACGGCCAGCCACACCACTCGGCGCTATCTTTCGCAATCAATCTTTCGCAGGCATTGGCGCAATTGGCACGTGCCTGTTGCTGTCTCTCTGTGTGTCGCCAATATAAGGTTTGCAGATATGCTTATTATACACCCTGACTTTCTACTGTCTGGCTAATATCTTTAATGAATTGGTGTGACATATTTAGTCATGCTGATTGGACATAAAACCGCAGTGAAAAGGCACAATGTGAGGCAGACAGTACCGTGCCACCCTGAAGGGGGCGCATGTGAGCACAACAGGTGCTCGTTGCTGTTGTTCTTCTTGATGTTAATCTCCAGAGGTGGAGAGACTTTTAAAACTAAAGATAAATAAGGAGGACTTTTACAAGTAAGTGACAGAGATTTTCGTGGAGAAGGATAGGCGCATGAACTTAATCTATATATATAAATGCCAAATACCACTGACTCACTCATCACGAAATCTCCCGAACCTTGAGGACTTGGGACTTGAAATTTGGAATGTAGGTTACCCTTGGCCCATAGGTGCTCGCTAAGAAACAGTTTTAAAAATTTCATGGTCCAAGCGCAAAATTTCTTTTAGTTTTTTTAGACCCATTTGTATGTCTGTCTGCTTTTCACAAGAGAACTACTCAACGGATTTAGATCGTTTTTTTTTCTAGAATTTGCTTGAACCTACCCATTGATTTTGCGACTTTCTCATCACGCTAATTATCATAGTTCGCTCGCGGTTCTGATTTATTAGCGCAAATCTGAGAGAGACTCATCGGGCTGCGGTGAGGGGGCAGGGCCCTCCTCACTTATGCGTCTGCCTCGAGGCTTAACCTTAACTCCGCTGAGTTAGTGAACGAGAGAACTACTTAACGGATTTAGGTCTTTTTTTTTCTATAATTTGCTTGAACATTCCGGTTGATTTTGCGACTTCTCTCATCATGCTAAGACTCACAGTTTGCTTGCAGGAGCGATATATTCGCGCTAATCTGAGACAGAGGCTGCGGGCCACGGGGAGGGGGAACAGTGATGTGAGGAGTGGAGAGCTGGGGGGGCCCTCCTCACTGTCCTGTTTCACGTCTCCGAGGGGGGGGGGGGGTACGGCTAGTTTACAAATAAAGGTAAGACCACACATGGTTTTCAATTTTATAAAAAATGGGATCACACTAAGAAAAAAACAATCCAATATTTAAAAACTTAATTTTGACCTTAAATAAAATATTCTTCTGTTTTTCTTGTTATCCTTTTGTTGAACAGTCTGTATTAAAATTGATTAAAGCATCAGAATTAAAAGCTTTTAAAAACAACTAAATATTTCAATCAAGGTAAAAATTGAAATCCGTTTTTTTTTGTACACCACTCTATACTTTCATTTGTATCAAATGAGTATGAATTGTGGAATTGCAACGGCGAATTTAGAACATATGGAGGGTGCCGAGCAAATGTGTTCTCTCCGCTCTCTGTCGCCGCTATAAATGAAACGTTCTTTCTTAGCCAAATATGAACCTTACCGATGTATGTAAAGAATGCTGATGAGATATGAAACATAACCAGTAGTCAGTGTGCAGGCTGGCTGCCAATTGAATAGTGAATAAGCGACTCTTTGGGGTTCATGTATTTGTAAATCTGACTCTGAAGAAGTCAGTGCCTCACCAGCCATGAACCTCGCCGCACATCACTGAGATAATCTAAGTCACACTGAGCTAATTTAGTCAATCTAATATGCTTATGTCTATAATATGGGAGAGATATCCACCATCCAATGTGGATATGATAAGAATATGAAATCTCCAAAAACTTTGACTGTTTAAAATAACAGTTTAAACAAGTGGAAATCACAAGAAAAACACGTTAGACAATGTAGGTATTGGAGTAACTTTCAGTTGCACTCGGTGACTAAGATAACTGATATGAGAGTTGGAGCGTTTCACATTTTTCTATTAAAATATTTTTGTAACAATGGATCATATTCAAAAGTAATAGAATTAATATGTAATTGTATGTGTTAATAGATTCCTGTACATTAAATGCAATGTTTTTTAACAGGATTTTATGATGGGACTTAAAGAGGATACAAAACAACATCAAAGAGTTGGGGAACCACCCTTTTGACCCCATATGATAACAAGATGCGGATGCATCATTTCAGAGGGGAGCTCAAAATAGAACTAGAACATTAGAACAGTCGAGACGAGAACAGGCCATTCAGCCCAGAAAAGCTTGCCTGTCCCATCCACTTAATACTTAAACAATAACATCAAGTCTAGTCCAAATGTCTACTAGAGTTAATCAGCGAATTTCACCAAAGCAGTACTTGCAGAGAGTTTTATGCATTCATCCTTGTTCGTTGAATCATTTACTAATAATTCGGCAGGTTTAGGAGAACTTTTTTCCCCAGCGCCCCATGATACTTTGCAAAGCCAGCACGACATCCCCCTGGAGCTGTAACAGCCAACATTAGATGTGACCACCCGCCCCCCGGATATATAATGCTTATCATTAGCATTACATACTCTGTGGGACTTAGTTAGTGAGAGAACAGATAAATGAATAATGCAGGTTCTCAAAATTGTATTTTTATTAAACATATACAGCATAAATAACAAGTTATCTCTGCTTGTCGCCACCTGTGCCAGTCGATCTTTGAGTTCCACGTCAGTATAAGAGAAGGAGGTGTGTGCCTTATGCACGTGTAATTAGCCACATTGAGATTAGAAACACAAACCTTGAAGGGAGCCTGACACCCCACCCTCTCCACTTCAAACACAGGAGACTCAATGAAATAATAATAATAATAATAATGAAAGATGTATTACTATTTACATGATGCTTCATTCTTTTTGATTGATAAAAGTGCAAATCGTCAGCACAGACAGTTTGGAGAGCCTTCAGCGTGACTTCAAAAAACAAAATGAGCCAGCGGCTTCAATCATGACACGTCTCTTTGAATGTTCTGCACCATAAAAGACCTGCATATTTTTTCTGACTTTTGACTACAATTTTAGCATTTCCAATTTGTTTTGACGAAATCTTTGGTTTCGCATCTCTGACTGCGTTCTTTCTTCTTTGATCTCACAGAGGCACGTTGGTGCAGTGATTGGCACTGCTGCCACACAGCTCAGGACACCTTTTTGCCCATAATTATCGGTCCAGTATAGTTGGCAGACATTTCCCTAGTCCTCAGGGACACTTTAAAGACATTTGCACCATTATATTCCAGTCATATCTTGTTCATTTTGTCCTTCCCCATTGACTTCAATGCATTTTGCTGAGTTTGGCAATATTCACGAACACTTCTGTTATTACTCAGAACTCGAGGCGTAACAAACATTGTGGAGTTCACTCATCTCTACTGTCTACCACACTGCTTGGTCACTTATTCCAAGTGTCTGTGGTTCTCTGTGTAAAGAAAAACTTCCTAATATTTGTGTGAAATTTACCCTTAACTAGTTTCCAATTGTGTCCCCATGCTCTTGATGAACTTATTTCAGTGTCAGAATCTCGATCCACTGCATTAATTCCCTTCATAATTCTAAACACTTCAGTCAGGTCTCCTTTTAATCTTCTTTTGCTTAAACTGTAAAGGCTCAGCTCTTTCAATCTTTCCTCATAATTCATCCCCTGTAGCCCTGGAATCAGCCTGGTTGCTCTTTTCTGGACTTTTTCTTGTGCTGTTATGTCAGTTTTTTTAACTTGGAGACCAAATCTGTACACAATACTTCAGATGAGGCCTAATTTCAAAATGACTGAACTTCCGCTCTTATGAGTTCATGCGATTGGTGTGTCTAGGAGGGCTGACAATGGAAGTGACATCGGTGGCAGAATTGCCGTCAAGCTTCCCTTCTGCAGATTGAGAAGGAGAGGAGAGAACACAGTGCCAACCCCTGGTTCACTGGATAATTACCATTATCAGAGCTCTTAAGCTGCTTCCCATGCGCACACACATGACAGGAGTTAACAAAACACACAGATCGGCTTGTGGTGCATCAATACCTTATAGAGGCAGCAGACTCAAATTCAAATGATGGAAAAATGGCATCAATTGATATGCTGGTAATAGTTATGGACAGTCTGTGACTAACTGTTGTTCAATTTTCTTAAACATAGCATTTCTGAAAGTATTCCCAATAGAGTAGTACCATATCATTAGAAAAGTTAGCTTTACTTCCATGTAGGACATAGGATTTTCTTTTTGGTTTTAACTTTTTTTTTTTTTTAAAGTTGACTTTTTATTCCCATCCTGTTCCTTTAATTCTGGTTATCCTGGTCTCCTGGTTCTGACCCTTTGTCCTCCCTGACGTATTATCATTTCCTGGTCAGCTCACAATAATGTTCAGACACCTACATGTCTTGTAAAAGGATGGGGCACCAGTGTATCACAGAGCACAATCACACACATACGGACAATTTATAATCTTGTAATTTATAATGTTTAACCTGAGTGTGGAAGGAAAACCCAGTAGAGTAGACCGGGTGGTGGAATGAAACCAAAGGTTGTGGGTCCAGAAGACAGCAGTGAGAAACACTACTCCTCTGTGGAGTCCGTTTTGGAACACCCAAGATGACATACGGTGGGCCCGCACTTCTAAAATGCACATAAAAGTCTGAAATTAAATGGACAACTTACAGGGTGAAAGTTCCTTCAGTGTCAGTGCCCCTGGGATGAACTAATAGCAAGATTTATTAGGTATGATATTATACTTTGCAATGTCAACACATTAACCTAAAAATAGCTTCTTTTTGAAATTTACTTAAAGAGATCCTTCATTTTTAAGTATTTTTCAATGATCTTGCTCTTTACTTCAGGATCTTGCTTGCTTCATTACTGACAAGACCCTCAATATACCCTCTTATCTCTGAATTCACAGAAGGCATTTTTTATTTCCTGAGGTACTATGACAGTTGCTTGGCTGTATGACATTTCTGCTATAGCATTTTCATTGGCATAATCAAAATAGCATTCCCTATCCACTCGATGGTTTGTGTAAGCCTTTATATTAAAAGTAAAATTACAAAAAAAAACTGATGACCCAAGATTGCTTAAAATATCTCCTAACATTTCGAGTTTAATAATCTAAGGGCCAAAACACTTTATTCTGTACACCAATAATGTACTTTTTCAACCAGTACAGTATACACCAGGCAATTTATACTTTCTCATAGATAGATAGATAGATAGATAGATAGATAGATAGATAGATAGATAGATAGATAGATAGATAGATAGATAGATATGAAAGGCACTATATTAGATAAATATAGAAGGCGCTACCATAGATAGATAGATAGATAGATAGATAGATAGATAGATAGATAGATAGATAGATAGATAGATAGATAGATAGATAGATATGAAAGGCACTATATAATAGATAGATAGATAGATAGATAGATAGATAGATAGATAGATAGATAGATAGATAGATAGATAGATAGATAGATAGATAGATAGATATGAAAGGCACTATATAATAGATAGATAGATAGATAGATAGATAGATAGATAGATAGATAGATAGATAGATAGATAGATAGATAGATAGATAGATAGATAGATAGATAGATATGAAAGGCACTATATAATAGATAGATAGATAGATAGATAGATAGATAGATAGATAGATAGATAGATAGATAGATAGATAGATAGATAGATAGATAGATAGATATGAAAGGCACTACAATAGATAGATATAATAGATCTATTATTATAGACAATCTGTTCCAACTCTGCTTTAAGACACACAGAGGGTTTTTAAGTAATCAACACAAGTTAGGACACCTGTGCAAATTGTTTGCTTCCAATTACAAGGCTTAATTTAATTTAATTGCTTCCAAAGATCTGTAGGTTGTAACCTTGTAATTATTCCCTGATGAAGGCCCATTTTCAATATTCTGTTTTTTCCTTTTTTCGGTTTTTGCTAACCTAAACTCTAAATGTAAACCTCTGTCAGTTTACTGCTTTCCTTTTAACCATTGCATGACATTCATTGCCTTTCAACTGATTAAATTTGAAGAAAACCTGGAAAAACTGAGGTGTTCTACAACTTTTGACTGGTAAGTGGACACTAAATAACCACAATCTTTAGAGTAATATGAGCAGCTGAAACATCCATCCATCCATTTTCCAACCCGCTGAATCCGAGCACAGGGTTGTGGGGGTCTGCTGGAGCCAATCCCAGCCAACACAGGGTGCAAGGCAGGAACCAATCCCGGGCAGGGCACCAACCCACCTCAGGACACACACACACACACACACACCAAGCACATACTAGGGCCAATTTAGAATCACCAATCCACCTAACCTGCATGTCTTTGGACTGTGGGAGGAAACCAGAGGACTCGGAGGAAACCCACACAGACATGGGGAGAAAATGCAAACTCCACGCAGGGAGGACCCGGGAAGCGAACCCAGGTCTCCTAACTGCGAGGCAGCAGCGCCACTGTGGGATATCTTTGAATGCCAAATTATAATCTGTCTTGAGAAAAATGTTTATTCCAGAGAATTATCAACCTAATAGCATGTTGGAATCTATTGTCCTCTGAGGGTACGCGTGTAAAGGCTGGAATGGGCATTACATGAGCCTTCTTGACATCTGCAGGATGAATACCACGTGAGAAATTTAAAAAAGCTATATGAAAGCCGGTCATGAGGGGAGATGCTTATGAATGGCATCCAGAGTACAAGTGTTTGGCCTGAGGTTAGCAAAACATCTGAAGAGAAGGAGCAATTAGGTAAGAGTCGGTACATGGTGAGATGGAGGACATGCAAGAAATCGTGATTTGTGTCCAGAAATCAGACCCTTTGAAGTGAAAGTGTTCCGGCCACATTCAACAACTGTAGCAATCCTTTTATCTGTAAAGAAAGGAAATAATCCTATAAACCATATTCTGAATAGGAATAATTTTGTATGTGAGAGGTAAAATGTTAAGTGGCTTCATACAAAAACTAATTTGGAAAGCTGAACTCTGTTGGCTAAAATGAAATGTTATCTGGAGCATTGATTACTTTTCACTGCACTGCAGAACGTAGTCTGTTATCACAGGCATATAATATTATTCATTACTGTCATAATTATTTCCCCGTCACTGGAGTTAACAATGGAGTTTTCTTTTGTTCTGTCATAAATATTTGAAAAGATGTCATTTTTATGCCATTTTTCTTGGTGAGCGATCTATCATTAGTAGTTCTCTAGATAATAGACTTGTCTTGTGTTCTTCTTTAACATTCATACAAATTTAATAGTTCTTCTTGAGCAATGTTAATACTTTATCCAACAATCACATTTTTTAAGCAAGTCATTCCCAAAAGATGACAAGAGAAATTTCATTAACCCAGAATTTTGCATTGTCATTGAAAGTCACAGTTAGGGCATTTGGATGTGACATTTTTGTATTGACTCTTTATGCTGCACAGGATCTCTTCAGCTGGAACCCTACCATCTCCTGCTTCTCTTCCTCCGGTCTAAAGGCCCAACAATCTTGAGATCACGTTTACTTTGTTCTTCTGACTCCTTGCTTTCAGCCATTCCACTGCGCAGACTGCACACTATGGGTGTGATGATTGGCCTCTGGCGCAGGGCGGCTTTTTAAATAATTAATCGCGCCCCTGTAAGGGTGCATGACTCTAATCGGGTGCGGGTGTGTATGAACTTATTTCGATCCACGGTTTGTTGAGGTGCAGGCTGACTGGGACACACACATGTGCATAGGAGGGCACCTCGATGGGACCGCACCTGCACCTAATTAGGTAGCAGAGTTAAAAAGGAGCCTGCACGGGACAGAAGGAAAGGAGAGCCAGTGGCATAGCGTAGTGGGGGCGGCAGGGGCGGCAGGGGCGGCCCGCCCCGGGCGGCACTTTTAGGGGGCGGCAAAATTTCACAATAAATAATAATAATATCTTGTAAAAATTTGAAACATAGCTAAATAAGGGGGCGGCCGAATTTTCCTCCGCCCCGGGCGGCTGACACCCACACTACGCTACTGAGGAGAGCTTCAGGAGAGCAGAGGTTAAAGGGTAGAAAAGAAGGGCAGGAGTGAGTGAGAGCCGGTGTGATAAGAAGGAAATAGGTGGATGGGAATGGAGCCCCGGAACAGAAGAGTGTGGCCAGCACTCAAGGGGGGCTTAGGGTTGCTGCTGTTGAGCACGGGAGCAGGAGCAATGCAATTACTCTGATGCAGGAGTCAAGGGATTGGAGGCTCGGTGGCACCCAGTGGATAACCATGTGATGGGCGGTGGGGACACGAGCAGGACTGAAGGTTGTCTGCGCCTGTTGGAAGACGTCTCTCTGCTCTGCGAGATCCAAATAGGACAAGCTGGAGTGGCGTCAGTTTTAAAAAGAAGCACCAGGGAGTTTCATTTTAATGAGAAGATTTCTGCCATGTTTTAACCTTATATTTATGGATTTGATTTACCATATATACACGTGGATAAGTTCTCCCGTGGATAAGTCGGGACTTGATGGTACTCGTATTTTATAATGTCAGTTGTATAAGTCAAATACAGAATACTCAAGCTATTGGTCTAAGAGATTATCTATATTACTAAATGAAGGTGTATATATGCACGGATGCTGGACCACGGACACAGGACGATGGATGCAGGGCGCATCAAGGCGCATGCGCACTGCGACTCAGCGCCCCAGAGTGAAACCCAGCGGCTTCCCAGACTAGTAGGTATCGCCCAAACAACACAACACAACCTGTAAACTAAACTTCAGGTCACAATACAACCGCTGCCTGAACGCGCACACCACCGCATATAAAACCTTTGTTTAGTAATGTTTACGAAGGTTGTATATATGCACGGATGCCAGACGCAATCCGTGGCAAAAGCGCACGCGCACTTGCACAGCGCCCAACAGTCAAACCCAGCGGCTTCCCAATGTTAGTAAGTGGCGCCCAAACAACACAACACAACCTGTAAACTAAACTTGACGTAAAGCGCGCAGCCAACAAGTTGCCATGGTGAATATTTAAACATAGACATAGAATAACTAGACGCCTCGTGACTAGCAGAATCGTACGTTAACGTCGCCGCCATATCGTGAGTGGCACTGCTGTGGAGTGAAGTAATGAATAATGTGCTGCTTGGGATTGTACGCTCCAAACCAGATCCCGGGGGATTACATTTCATAGGTAAGGCAAATATAACCAATTGTTTTGGTTATATTTGGCCGTTAGAAAATCCCGTTTTATAATCTTTACTTTAGCTAAGCTAGCAAAGCTATGCATTTATGTGCTCAAGTGAGCCTCCAAACAACGTTTTGGCTAAACGTATTTAGTCACTAACTATGTAGATTGTTGTTAGCTGTTAACATTTCTCAAACTTGATGATGTTTTTTCTCAAGCAGCACATTGAGGAAACACAGTTTGAAATTGACAACCATCATTTTATGCTCATGTCTTTAGTTGTGTCTGTCTTCCACAAACTAAGGCTGCACCATATTGCCAGACTGAATACTCTCAAATTACAAGATCTGAGTGAGCGAGAGGAGTGTAAGTCTGGAGGAGATCAGTGAGGTTGTGGAGAGCTTTAAATGTTAAGAGCGGTATTTAGTATTGTAATCGGTAGTTAACTGGGAGCCAGTGAAGTTGAGTGAGAATAGGTGTAATATGTTCAGTGGATTTGTGAATTTCCCATTGGGATTAATGAAGTATCTATCTATCTATCTATCTATCTATCTATCTATCTATCTATCTATCTATCTATCTATCTATCTATCTATCTATCTATCTATCTATCTATCTATCTATCTATCTATCTATTTACAACAGCAGGATATTATCATGGCAGCAGAATTTTGAAGAAGTTCTAAGCGATTGATAAGTTTTTGTGGGATGCCAGATAGAATACCATTACAGTAATCTATACGTGACGTGATTCGGGCATTAAACAATACGTCAGTACTGTGTTGCGTAAGAACAGGACAAAGTCTGGAAATGTTTCGAAGATAGAAGAAGGCAGTTCCCGAAATGTTACTTATATGGGAGGAATGGTTAATAATAATAATAATTATAATTATTATTTAATAATTGCCATTATTAGTGTATAAATGGATATAAATAATTGCATTTAAACGATTCACCAAAATCTCTTGTATGTAAATGATACTGTTTTAAACGTTATTGTATTGTTTCAGAATACCCGGTTTCCACGTCTACCTGTATTAGTTTAAATGGCACTTTTGCCACTCGCAATAAGGCTGACGTATCATGTCTACTGGGAAACACAGTGAATGCGGCGTCTATCTATATATGTGTATGTATTTAAACTTGAGGTAGTGGTGACTACTGACAGTGCCAGCAGTCAGCTACTCCACAGTGCCTGCGGTCAGGGGTTCAATTATGATTCCTAACAGCAAACGACTTCTAGCTAACAACACACCCATAGAAAAACAAAAACGAGACTGCATGGATAAAAACAATGCGCTTCTGAAACACCAGAACCAAACGAGTCATGACTCCAAAATGAAACAGCTTTACTACAAATATATTTATTTCATTAAATGAAAACTTTCCCAGGATGCTCCCACCCTCCATGATCTTACATCCCTTCAAAGATTTTAGTAATTGCCATTCTTGGATTTGCGATTCTTTAGAGAATCGGGGGTTTACTGGTGATATGCTAACGCCCACCTGAGAGAGTAACCACGGAGCACACAGCCTTTTTTTTCTATGTATTGTGCCTACGTGACCACACGGTAATATTTGTGTTTTCTGTATCTCACACCCTCATACACCTTTATCGTAAGATCATCCCTTATCTACGATGGAGCGTTTGATGAGATGAAAATATGAAGGTGGTTTTAAATTAAAAGTCGCTGAATTGGTGTTTTGTCTTGGTAGAGAAATATATTGCTCTACTTTCCCCTATTGTATTATTAATAAGTAGCCTTTGTCAGAATGCCTAAAATCTCCCCAACTTACCACTGTTTATAAGGTATTATAGTATATAACATATCCCCACTTTCCCTTCTATATTTACAGTATAAGCAATTTGATGTAGTAAAAAGACAAGCAGGAGTTAAATTACACATAAAATAATGTATTATTGATAATAATCATAAATAATGACAATATGCAAAGTACATTTGAATGTTGGCAACCATACAGCCTGATTAAATGGTGATGTGTAGTTTCAGGCGGCACACAGACTTGTAGTTATTTAAAATGTCTCTAGTTAAGGCATCATTGGTGCTCAGCTTTCTTCAGAACATGCCGTATGCCTATTCCAATATGGCTGCTAAGCTGTGGTCTCCATTGTGTTGTCGTCATCATCAGAGGTTAGTAAGAGATGCTTCTTTCAGATGTTAGTAAGAGAGAGACAAGGTGGTTGAGCAAGCAGATTTATAGATTCTCTGTCCAACCCCTACAGCCAATAGGACATCATGGTACTTAAAAGCTTCTGATCCAAGCCAATTCCAAACAGCCATACTTCAGGCCAATGGGGGAATACAACATCATAACACCTGCCACCCCCCAAGACCATATGTTAAAGTAACCTGGCTTCCTTGCGGGGGTTGAAAGACTTTAGCAGAGAAACACTCGCCAAACTGGGTTTAAAGCACACCCCCCAAATCCTGTCGTAAACTTCAAAGAGATCCATTCCTTGGGTTGTAAACAAGTTATATGCAAAATCTCACATCACAACAATTGGTGAAAGAAATTGGTAACTGCACTGCTGCAACAAAATTCGATGTTCTAAAAAACTGATGCAAGATCGGAGGAGGCAAGAAGAAGTAAGAAAAAAAAAATTAAGTGTCGTATTTTTGAACGGCCGGATAAGTCGGGGGTCTGATTTTATGAATGATTTTTCGGGGTTTCAAGACTCGACTTATACGCAAGCATATATGGTATTTGAAGTTTAACCTGCACGTTCACTGTAATTTTATGGATTATTTATTTCTAATGGATGGAGCACTTCACTTTAATTTGGATTGTTTTAAATTAAAGCACTTTGACACCTTTTTGCACCTACCCCTTGTTGCTATACATATGTCCTCATCTGCCTGGCTCATCTTGGTTATAGTATAAATGGTGGCGGGTTCAAGTGACTTCCAGATGGAATTGGGAGTGTGGAGCCAGCCCGCACCATCACAGTGGGTGACAGGGCATTTAGTGTATTGGAGCCACAGCTATGGTTTGCCCTACTTTTGGAGCTCTGTACTTGTAGCTCACTTTCTGCTTTTAAATCTAAACTTTAAACCTATCTTTTTAATATTGCTATGTGTTGTTCTTATTAATTATGGTTTGTATATTGGACTGTTTAATGATAGATAGATAGATAGATAGATAGATAGATAGATAGATAGATAGATAGATAGATAGATACTTTATTAATCCCAAGGGGAAATTCACATAACCCTAACCCTAACCCTAACCCTAATGTTATGCATATTGTTGTAAAAAGGTGCTTTTAAATAAAATCTGTTATTATTATTATTATTATTATTATTATTATTATTATTATTATTATTATCTTCACACCTATTATCAGTGTATCGTACAACCTTAAGTATTCCTTCACAAATTGCTGTTCTGGTCCTTGCACCATTCGGGGCCAGCCATTGTCGCTGAGGCTTATTTAATACCTGAATGTTTTCAAGATAAAAGGGAGCTTTTTTAATAATATGAAAAGTAATAATTCACAAATAACTAAAATTGAAAAAGAGAAAATAAAAGCAAGTCAGGGGAAAAAAGCCAACTATAACACAAATAAAATAACACATTTCTTTCCCTGTTATTACAACAACAACAACATTTTTTTTGCTTGTATATCCCAAAATCACACAAGGAGTGCCTCAATGGGCTTTAACAGGCTCAGTTTTATTTCACAGCCCCCCAGTCTTGACTCTCTAAGAAGACAAGAAATATATTCATTATAGGGAAAAAAATGAAAAGGTAATTCAGAGAGAGGCCCCCTTCTTTCAGGTAGGTTGGGCATGTAGTGGGTGTCATAAAATGGGGGTAAACATGACACACAAAACAGAACACGAATAATTCCTTCACAGAGCTTGATGGCCACCTCAGAAATGCAACACAATACTACAAACTGCAAGGCAAAATGCAAGAATAGATTACATTACAACTATCACATACAAGGATACAGACTTGTTTAAATACATCAAAAACAAAGTAGAAACTCATTAACGTAAATGAAAGACCACAATAGCTGCCCATCAGCTCATTGTAGAACCACGGCCAGATTGTAGAAAAGGAGTTAAAGACAATCCAGACACAGTTAGAGTCCTGGAGGCCTTGGCCAAAAAGCCTCACCCCAGCACTCCATTGGCCATTGTACAGCTCAGTCAGTGCTGGGCCAGCCAATCAGGTGAGAGGATCATCCAGCTCAATGATTCCAGTGCTCCCTTATCTGAGATGACTTTTCCATCGGCAGGCAAACAGCTTGGCAGTCAAGCAGTGGCACCAAGTGCCACATGGGGGATACAGAGAAGAGAAATAGAATAGGTGAGTGTTAGTAACAATGTATAAATATCACAATACTTTAATTTTATGTCTAATGACTAACAACAGAGATGCAGTATGCCCAGCTAATCAGCAGCTCTAGGCAGGGTGTGCGTGTGAGTCTTCATCCTGGATTTCAAAACTGAGAATGAAAGGTCATTTTTTATAGTAGCCAGCAGACCATTCCAGGCTTCAAGACCCTGTAACTAAAAGTTCAACCTCCTTATTGTTATTTTATTAATGCTTGTAATCATAAGTAGGTGGACCTCTTCAGATCTTCATGTGCACTCTGGTTTTTAAGTAATGATAAGTTCAGACAAGTAAGCGGAGCCTTGGCCATTTAAGGCTTTATATGTTAAAAGGAGGATTTTGAAATCTGCACTTTATCTAAGATGATATTACCATAGGCAGGCAAACAACTTGGCAGTTGAACAGTGGCACCAAGTGCCACATGAGGAGAGGGGAGGGTTAGCAACAGTTTATAAATATCGTATTAGTTATATTTTAGTACTAATGACTAACAACAGAGATGCAGTATGCAATGCTAATCAGCAGCTCTAGTCAGGGTATACTACACTAAAATTGTGAGTTTTCAGCCTGGATTTAACAGCTAAAACTGAAGGGGCATCTTTTATAGTAGTAGACAGACCATTCCACAGCTTTGGAACCCTCTAACTAAAATCTCAACCTCTCACTGTTATTTTATTAATCCTTAGACTCATAAGCAGGCCAGCATTTTGAGACCTTAATGTTTGCTCTCTTATTACTTACTCATTTGGGGTTACGTGACTGACAGGTGCATTGCGATGAACTGGTGCCTCTCTGTGGTTGTCTCCTGACCTGCCCGTCAGTGCTGCCAGGGTAATTTTTGGCTTCCTACACCTGTGGACGTTCTTGAGAACTGATTTATGTATGATTGACAGTTCCTATTGAGTCCGCTCTGGTTATCTGACCTCTGGTATCAGATGAAGCTGAATAGGCTGAATCCCGGCAACCCTGAACTTGATTAAGCAGATTGTGGATTCATATATGTGTGACTGATGTCACTTCTCCTAGGGAAAATAGTGACACTTTTTAATTTCCTTTTTTTTTAATCTAAGGATGAAAATGCAATAGCAAAACACAATCCAATCCAAAATGAAATAAAAGAAACCAATAGCAAGTACAATAATATGCTGCAAAGACAATCCATCAAACATACCACTCAGCCGCCGTCTGACACAGAGAAGCAAATGACAAGAGAGCTCCATCTGAAGTTGTGCGTTATTGAGAATAAAACAGCACATAAAATTAAAAAGGCTCAATGCATGCCCAGTGTCCTTACTTTATATTTGAATTAATTCTTCTTTAATTTGACAATAAAGATTGCCAGTTTCTCTCTGAGTTATACAGGGCAGCTCTTCCAATTGAGAAAAATACAGTAAGGCAATACCAAGGCCTACCAGCTCTTCACAAGGCACAACCATACTCATTCATGCAGGGACTATTTAGAGTCACCAATGACAGTGCACTGTACTTTATACACCACCTAAAGAAGTTAAATATTTCCCAGCCCATCCTCGGACAATTCTACAAAGCCATTTTTGAAAGCGTGATCACATTCTCCATTGTTGTCTGGTTTGGTTCAGCAATGGTCCACTCCAAAAAATTTATTACACCGTGCTGTGAGGTCTGCTGAGCAAATAATCGGCTTCACTCTTCCATCTGTTGCAGACCTGTGGACATCGAGTGTCGTACGCCAATTCAAAAGGATCAATCATTTCATCCAGGTCACCACTTCTTCCAAAAACTTCCACTCTGGTTAATGCTTTAGAACTAAAACTAATGGACACCTCCACATTTCTTTCCCAGAGTAATTTAGCCTGGCCTTCTTGTTTACTAATGTGTTCTATTATATACTGTATGAAGGTGTGTGGATGTATATGGATGGATATGCCAATCGGACGAAGTCGATTATCTGTCTGCGCCACAAGGCTTATTCTCACCTGGACAAAGCCGGCCGCACCGTGAAGATTATGTTTATTGATCTCTCCAGCATCTTCATACCATCCAGCCATCCCTGTTAAGGGGTAAACTCAGAGATATGCAGGTGGATGAGCCTGTAGTGCCCTGGATAATGGACTATCTGTCCATCAGAAGTTTTCTTTTCAGTTATTTTGGTATGTGTTCAGACCATAGTGTGTATGTATAAACATTTATTTATCTGTCTTTTCATGTATTTTTTACATGAGACAAATAAAGTTCTATCTATCTATCTATCTATCTATCTATCTATCTATCTATCTATCTATCTATCTATCTATCTATCTATCTATCTATCTATCTATCGTAGCCAGGACACCTCCACACTGGAAGGACCAGGGGAGCAAGCGTGGATGGAGCGTTACCTCATTCGGGACGCTAGAAGGCGACCCCCCTGGGTGGTAGCGGTGCCTCGTACCCCCACAGGGCTTCATGGGAGTTGGAGTTCGATACAGCCCTGTTGGGATTCGCAGGCGCCACCAGGGGGTGCTGCAGCAAGAGTTGCTGAGCCCTTATGGGCCGTTCTTCCTCCACACCCAGAAGTGCTGCCGGAAATGTGTAATCAAGCACCTGGAGCACTTCCGGGTGAACTCTATAAGGGACCAGCAGACACCACTCCGAGAACCAGAGTCTGGAGGAGGGAGTCAAAGCTTGATGGAAAGGAGTAGAGGAGAAAGAAAGAGAGAAGAAGAAGAAGAAGTATTGGTTTGGTGGTGCTTATTGGGACTTTGCTGTGCCTGTGGGAACTGAGAAGGCGTTGCCCACAAGCGAAGAAAAATAAAACATATAATATAAGTGTGCCTCCCGTGTCTGTCTGTGTCAGGTCAGGCATTGATATAACAACAACATTTATTTATATAGCACATTTTCATACAAAAAGTAGCTCAAAGTGCTTTACATAATGAAGAGAAGAAAAATAAAAGACAAAATAAGAAATTAAAATAAGACAACATTAGTTAACATAGAAAGGAGTAAGGTCCGATGGGCAGGGTGGACAGAAAAAACAAAATATAGCGCCTTTTTGTTACACTATCTATCTATCTATCTATCTATCTATCTATCTATCTATCTATCTATCTATCTATCTATCTATCTATCTATCTATCTATCTATCTATCTATCTATCTATCTATCTATCTATCATAGAGTGTGTCGAAGACACAGCACTAAGAGACACTCCATGGCATGACGAAGCCAACACCATGCTTGACTATGGAGATGGCAATTTAGTAGGTGATGAGCAGTGTCTGGTCTTTGTCAGACATAATTTTGGAGTTCTGCCAAAAAGAGTTATTATCAGACCAGAAAATCTCTTTCTTCATGCTCTCAGAGTCTTTTATATGCCTTTTACTCCATCTAGTCACCGTACCATAAACTTATGATTAATGGAGAGCTTCTGATATGGTCATTCTTCCAACAGGTTCTCCCATCTCAGTAGAGAACTTCTGAAAATCTCTTAGAATAACCATTGGGTCCTTGGTCATCTCTCTGGCTGAAGCTCTTCTTGCCTGGTTACTCAGTTTGGTCGGATGGACAACTTTGGGAAGAGTCCTAGTGGGTCCAAACTTCTTCCATTCCACAATTATCGAGTGCTCCTTAGAACAGTCAAAGCTTTAGAAATGGTTTGATCACCTTGTCCTGATCTATGCCTCACCACAGTTTGATCACAGGGGTCCTTGGACTTCATGGTTTGATATCTAGTGTGAATTGCAGGGCCTTCAATACACAGGTACATGTGTGCCTTTCTAACAGATGTCCAAGCAATTCAGTTTTCCACAGGTGGGCTGTAATCAAGTTCTAGACACATCTCAAGTAGAATTAAATCAAACAGAAGGCACCGGACCCCCAATTTTGAGTACCATGGAAAGGTGTTTGAATACTTCTATGAAGGAGAGATTTCAGCTTTTGATTTGTAATAAAATGGCACAGGTTTCAACAGCATGTTTTCACTTTGTCAGTAGGGGATATTGAGTGTAGATTGATGGCTCAAAATGGCAAATGGATCCATTTCAAATTAAATCTACAACACAATAAAATGTGCAGAAAGTGAAGTGGTCTGAGAACCTTCTGAATCCACTTGTAGTCTGTACACACATAACATTAGGTGTTTTCAAACCCTCATTACTTTTAATCATCTCACCTCTTCTTATTATGCATCTTTGAATAAATAATGGATCTTCTCTAGTTCCAGCTGAAGTGGATTTTTTTTCCTGCTTTATATTTTCACATTTTGTTTGTCGGTGAGCTCTAACACCAAACTGCTAATCAGTGCAGCTGCATCCCAGCTTGAAATAAAAGCCGTGCGCATTATCACCGGGCTCTACTGTACATCATGCGCCAAAGATTTATACATTTCAGAGTGACTCATTTTCAACGAGCGTCAGTCGCTCTACAGAAATAGCAAGCTTTTATAACTCTTTGTGCTCTAAGATAAATTTCGTCAAAATGCAGGAAGACTGTATGCAAATGAGATCAACATCATTGGTTTATCTCTTTTTCATAACTCTATTAAAGGTGTTTATGTCTTTTCAAACACCTAAAAAAATCACTTGATCATAAATGGGATGTCATAGCCTCGTATTTTTTATCATCAGGGAAAAATGTCCAGTGATTTAGATCATATTACTCACCAATTTATGAGATGGAGCCTGTCCTGGCAGCATTAAGCTAGTCTTGGATGGGATGCCAGTCTACCAGGCTATATTATTTCAAATGGATGGATGGGATGTTAAAATAACTCCGCAGTGGGTGGCACAAGAGGTTTGTGTTGTCAACTCATCGCATATGCAGTAGATTACAGTTTGGGTTGGTTTTTGTGTAGAATGGTCCTTAAATCTGATTGGCCGGCCAAGCAGTGATTCAACTATTGATTGGCCAGTAAGGTGGAAGGGGAGGCGGCTTGTTGGCCAAGGTCTCCAGGACTCTGACTGTGCCTGCCTTGTCTTTGACTGCTTTTCTACAATCAGGCTGTGCTTCTGCAATAAGCTGATGGACAAATATTGTGCTTTTTCATTTACATTAATGAGTTTCTACTTTGTTTTTGATGTATTTGAACAAATCGTAACCTTATGTGTGATAATACTATATTTAGTGAGTATTAGAATCTATTCTTGCATTTTGCGTTGATGGATGTCTCAGCGCTATGCATCCTATCTTGGTGAAGATCGCTATGCAAGAATAAAGTAGTTTGTACCATTGTGTTTATTGAGGTGTGAAATTTTGTATATAAGTATATATGTTGTACTGTATATATGTTTATTTGTAAGTCAGACAAAGGAAGTGTAATATTAGTGTTTTATTCGTGAGAACAGCAATGCTTTGATGTTTAAAGAAATCCCACCCCAGTCTTTAAGACTGACTTAGGATTTTATGGCAGAGTTGAGAGGTAGGGCCTAAAAAACTGGTCTGGAAAGTGATTCTCTGCAGGACACGAAGGCCAAACTACCCAGCTGGCAAGCGACACTCCACGAATGGTTTTTGGGGGCAGGTGTGAAAATAAGAAAATAATAGTCAATAAGTTAGTGATATCCGAAAGTCTGTGGCGGTCCATTTATTTTTATATTTTTGTTCCGACTGACAGCCAAAATGGAAAATTAAGATTTTTAAAACTAAAGGAAAATGAGGACTTTTACAAGAAACGTGACAGAGATTTTCGTGGAGAAGGATAGGGGCATGGACTTCATTTACGAATAAAGATAAGACCAATAAACGGTTTTCAATTTTATAAAAAAATGGGATTACACTATGAAAGAAACAATCCAATATTTGAAAGCTAAATTTTGACCTTAAATAAAATATTCATTTTGTTTTTCTTGTAATCCTTTTGTTGGACAGTCTGTATTAAAATTGATTAACGCATCAGAATTAAAAGCTTTTAAAAACCAACTAAAAATTTCAATCAAGGTGAAAATTGAAATCCGTTTTTTTTTTTTTTGTACACCACTCTATACTTCACTTGTATTGAATGAGTTTGAACTGTGGAATTGCTACGGCGAATTTAGAACACATGGAGGGTGAGGAGAAAATGCGCACTCTCCCTTCTCTCTCTGTCGCCGCTATAAATGTAACGTTCTTTCTTAGCCAAATATGAACCTTACCGATGTGCGTGTAAAGAATGATGATGAGATATGAAACAGAAGCAGTAGTCAATGTGCATGCTGGCCACCATTTGAACAGTGAATAAGCGACTCTTTGAGGTTCATATATTTGTAAATCTCACTCTAAATTAGTCAGTGCCTCACCAGCCATGAAACTCACCACACATCACTGCTGCAACCCTGCACAGGATACAATGGGTTTCAAAAATAGATGGATGGATGGATGGATGGATGGATGGATGGATGGATGGATGGATGGATGGATACTTGGATGATCCACAGCCTTAATTTTAGATGAATCATCATCCCACTATTATGGCAACAGGAAGGGCCGCATACAGTAACAGTATCTGAAACTGGCCACAGCGTTGTTTCTAAAGTCACATTCACTCTTTCCATCTCCTGATCATCTTCCTTTGTAGTGTGACATGCCTCTCTCCATGAACCCCCTTATTAACCAATGAGAAAATAACTCCATCCATCGGGTAACATAATCCACACCCACCATAAGGAAGCTCTTCTTGTTCTTCCTCAAAGGAAATGGTCCCATTAGGTCCACACCTATGAACTCCTCTGGTGATGTTTTAGAATCTTGCTGTAACTGTCCAGAGGGGCAACCACCATTAAGAAATGGTCAGTACGGAATTTAGAGTCAACTGCAGATGTGGTAAAAAAAATCCACATTAACCAGTGGAGAACATGCAGACTCTACATCTACACAGTGTCATGCACGAGCGAGTAGGGAGAAGCTAAAAAACCAGACGAGCAGCGTGAAAACCACAAAGCAGGGGGCGACGACGGTGTACTAACCGATCTCTCTTTTATTTTAAAAGGAAAGACAAGAAAACACCACCTTAACCTGAAGTCCCTATCGCTTCCGGGTTCCCTTATTTCCTCCAGTCCTCCTTTGATGACGTCATGCATCCTAAGATCCCCAGCGCCTCCTTTCCCGGCTATCCCATTTCCGTTCCCACCTCATAAATGCTCCTTGTTGTCTCCCATTAAATGTCTGTGTTACACCTTTGTGAACTGACTGTAATTTCAACTTGTTGGCTCTACAGTATACGGGGACGGATTCCCCAACCCTTAACGTTTGTGTTCTTGTGCTTCTTTTACAACAGACAGTTATTGAGTTACTGCTACTACTAATTTTCTTCTTTCGGCTGCTCCCATTTGAGGTTGCCACAGCGGATTATCTTCTTCCATATCGTCCTGTCTTCTGCATTTTGTTCTGTTACACCCATCACCTCCATGTCCTCTCTCACCACATCCATAAACCTCCTCTTAGGCCTTCCTCTTCTCCTCTTGCCTGGCAGCTCTATCCTTAGAACCCTTCTCCCAATATACCCAGCATCTCTCCTCTGCACATGTCCAAACCAACGCAATCTCGCCTTTCTGACTTTGTCTCCCAACCGTTCAACTTGAGCTGATCCTCTAATGTCCTCATTTCTAATCCTGTCCATCCTCTTCACACCCAGTGCAAATCTCAGCATCTTTAACTCTGCCACCTCCAGCTCTGTCTCCTGCTTTCTGGTCCGTGCCACCTTCTCCGACCCATATAACATACCTGGTCTCACTACCGTCCTGTAGACCTTCCCTTTCACTCTTGCTGATACTTGTCTGTCACAAATCACTCCTGACACTCTTCTCCACCCATTCTACCCTGCCTGCACTCTCTTTTTCACTTCTCTTCCACAATCCCCGTTACTCTGTACTGTTGATCCCAAGTATTTAAACTTCTCCACCTCCTTGCATCCTCACCATTCCACTGACCTCCCTCTCATTCACACACATGTATTCTGTCTTGTTCCTACTGACCTTCATTCCTCTCCTCTCTAGAGCATATCTCCACCTCTCCAGGGTCTCCTCAACCTGCTCCCTACTCTCACTACAGGTCACAATGTCATCAGCAAACATCATAGTCCATGGGGACCCTGATGTAATCCCACCTCCACCATGAATGCATCTGTCACTCCTACCACAGACCTCACCACAGTCACACTTCCCTTGTATATATCCTGTACAACTCTTATGTACTTCTCTACTTACTACTACTACTACTAAAAATAAAAATAATAATTCATTACATTTACTTCTCTACTTACTACTAATTACTACTTCTACTACTACAACTAATAATAATTAATTACATTTATAGCTGCTGAAATACATAAGGTGTCATCAGGCAAGGGTAAGATGCGTGTCAAAAGAATTCTCAGAGTCCAAGAGTTCGTTTTAAAGGTATTTAGTGAAAAGTAAAAGCAAATAATCCGCACAAGAATGAAAGAAAAAATAGTTACACACGTAAAATAAAAGGCAAAAAAAGGGAAAAATGTATCTTCTTTAAACTTAGCTTTTCTTGAAAGACTTTAGTTATTTCTATACTTAAAGGTTCTTAATTTCTTCTTCTGTATGCCTTAGCGTACGGTGCGGTACTTAAGTAAACAAGTTTTCTTTACTTGTTATTTCTCACGTTCAAAGAGCCCGTAGGCCATCGAGCACTGTTACATGTGGTCACGTTTCTTCTTCTATACTTAAAAGTTCTTAATTTCTTTTTCTCTACTTAAAGGTTCTTAGCTTCTTCTTCTGTACGCTTTACGTATGGCACAACACATAAATTAAGTGTTGTTAAGTACGTATTTACTTCACACACTCAAAAGGCTCGTAAGTCGGTTGGCACATAGGCAAGTGCCCAGGCACGGTTAGGTGCAATCATGGTTAAAAACTGTATGCCTCTACACCTTATACAAGGCAAGGCTATCACTAGCTGACTGAAGAATAATGTTTACTCCAAGCTGTTAGAAATGGTAAGAATATACCAATACGATTCTATTTACGGGGGTTGTAGGAACCTCCCATTAAATAGATAGATAGATAGATAGATAGATAGATAGATAGATAGATAGATAGATAGATAGATAGATAGATAGATAGATAGATAGATAGATAGATAGATAGATAGATAGATAGATAGATAGATAGATAGATAGATAGATAGATAGTTTATTAATCCCAATGGGAAATTAATACATTATTTATGCATTGTCATCTAAGAAATATTCATGAATCTTATAGAACAAGGAAAATGGCTCTTACAACATTTACTTCTCTACTTACTACTAATTACTACTTCTACTACTACAACTAATAATAATTCATTATATTTATATAGCACTTTTCTCACTACTCAAAGTGGTTCAGTGAGTGGGGACCCACTTCACCCACCACTAATGTGTAGCACCTACCTGGCTGATGCGACGGCAGCCATTTTTGCACCAGTGTACTCACCACACATTAACTGTTAGGTGGTGAAGTGGTGAGAGAAATAGCCAATAAGAGACAAGGGATGATGAGGGGGCCAGAATGACTAGGCCGTAGAGGGCAGTTTAGCCTGGACATTGGGATACCCCCTACTCTTTACAAAGGGTGCCGAGGGATCTTTTATAACCACTGAGAGTCAGGACCTTGATTTTATGTCTCATCCAAAGAATGGGGCCATTATCCCATTCACTATACTGGGGCATTGGGATCCACATTCAGACCACAGGGTGAGTGCCCCCTGGTGGTCACACCAACACCTCTTCCTGCACCAACCCAAGCTTTTCCTAGATGGTATCCCATCCAAATACTGGCTGGGCCTGAAATATACTTAGCTTCAGGTGGATAACTTATTGTGAAGTGCATGTTGCATGGCCCTTGCATGGCCTTAATCCCAGGACATCTCGTAGTTCTTGTACAGACCGGAAAACCAGGGGTGAGTGAGACATACAGACATACACACACCTAAAGCTGTCCTTTACAGCAGCAAATGCCCACAAATACAATAATCAAAAATCTACATTATACAGTTTTGGCAACATAGAGAATCCCTGCAATGACACCACAAAAATGAAATATGCACAAAATGTACAGTAATTTACAAAGGTGCACCTTCTGGACCTCTGGAGTGCAAGTAAATCAAAAAGAAAAAGGTGTTCCCCTTCTTCTCTCTGCAGATTGTAAGAGTGATGGCTTTTAACACCAATGATGTCGCTGCTGGTGTCCGCCCACCTGGGCCCGCCTCTTCCTGTCAGAAGGTCCAGGCCCCACCCACACCTCTTCCAGCAGCATCTCAAGCGTTTTGCTGGTTGGCCTCCCATCCAAGTACTGGCCAGGCCCAAACATGGTGAGCTTCTGAAGGGCAGGTGGTATGGCTGCTGTCTACTTGCATGAGTTGCAGCCATAGATCTTGATCTGTGTGACGGGAGTCCTTAGCATTGTGCCACCCACACTAACTGGAAAACGATAAATCAGAAATGGCAGGCCTATTTAATGGAACAAAATTGGTCTAGACACAGCTCAGAATTATTATAGTCCTGAAATACCAAACTCAAAAAAAAAATAGCACATCATTTTAAGTGAAAATTACACCTTATTAAATCTGAACAAAATTATTACCTGTGCTGAATAAGGCAATAAAATAGTGTTTGTTCAAAATATAATTGAACGGCAAGTATAAAAAGAAAATAGGACTTTGGAAAGGTGTTGCAGGTGTTTTATCTGCAGGCACTTTGACTAAGCGGCATGCAATTAGCACCCCCTTTTGCTGTTTATTTATTTATCTCTTTGGCCAATTAGCTTCCCCTTGTCATTAAGTGCTACGCTCGACACATTCAGTAAAACATGTCACACACTCCCAAACAATAATAAAAAAGCAGCTATAATAATTGGTATTTTTTGCTTATTTCTGTTGTTTCTTATTTCGTCCAGACTTTAAATGATCTGTGCTTTATGTCGCTGTCAAAAACTGTATTCTTCGGGAAAGCTTATATATAGCAAGCCAAATTAACATTTAGAGATATCTCAAAATGAATTTTAAGATATCTAAAAAGCATTTTATGATATCTCAAATAGATTTCAAGATATCTTGAAATGATGTGCTGTACATTGTGAAATATCTGAAATGCAATTCGAGAGATCTCAAAATAGGTTCCTGTGCATTTCAAGATATCTCAAATACAATTTGAGATATCTCGAAATCACTTCCTGAAAAATTTCCTTTTCTTTCAATGGGACTTCCTGTCTATTTTAAAATATCTCAAAATGTATTTGAGATATCTTGAAATGCACAGGAAGTTCCATCCATCCATCCATTGTCCAACCCGCTGAATCCGAACACAGGGTCACGGGGATCTGCTGGAGCCAATCCCAGCCAACACAGGGCACAAGGCAGGAACCAATCCTGGGCAGGGGTGCCAACCCACCGCAGTGCACAGGAAGTTATTTTAAGATATCTGAAAATCTATTAGAGATATCTTAACATGTGCAGGACGTTATGTTGAGATATCTGAAAATGCATTTCAGATATCTCAAAATGAATTTGAGATATCTTAAAATAAGTGGGAAGTTATTTTAGGATATCTCGAAATATAATTAAGATATCTCAAAAAGCATTTAAGATAACTTAAAATTCACTGTTGTTTGAGATATCTAAAATACATTTTTAGATATCTAAAATTAATTTCATGATATCTTAAAATGGGTCTCGGCTCCATTTCAGATATCCATCCATCCATTTTCCAACCCACTGAATCCGAACACAGGGGTCTGCTGGAGCCAATCCCAGCCAACACAGGGCAGGAACCAATTCTGGGCTGGGTGCCAACCCACCACAGGACACACACACACAGGCCAATTTAGAATCGCCAATGCACCTAACCTGCATATCTTTGGGAGGAAACCCACGCAGACACGGGGAGAACATGCAAACTCCACGCAGGGAGGACCCGGGAAACGAACCCAGGTCCCCGAACTGTGAGGCAGCAGCGCTACCCACTACGCCACCATGCCGCCTCCCTTTTCAGATATCTAACAATGTATTTCAAGATATCTAAAATGCATTTAAAGATATCTTTAAAAGGACACTCAGTTATTTCAAGATATCTCAATAGCAGTTTCAGATATCTACAATACAATTTAAGATATCTGAAATACATTTCCAGATATCTCAAAACAGCTTCCTGTCCATTTTCAGATATCTCAGATACATTTTCAGATATCTTATAGTAAACACTGCGGTGGGTTGGCACCCTGCCCGGGATTGATTCCTGCCTTGTGCCCTGTGTTGGCTGGGATTGGCTCCAGCAGACCCCCGTGACCCTGTGTTCGGATTCAGCGGGTTGGAAAATGGATAGATGGATTATAGTAAACAAGAAGTTCCATTGAAATAATAGGCAGTGTTACAGAAAAGGATTTTGAAATATCTTGAAATGCATTTAAGATATCTTAAAATGCATGAGAGGTCAATTTAAGATATCCATCCATTTTCCAACCAGCTGAATCCAAACACAGGGTCACAGGGGTCTGCTGGAGCCAATCCCAGCCAACACAGGGCACGGAACCAATCCTGGGCAGGGTGCCAACCCACCGCAGGACACACACAAACACACCATGGCAAATTTAGAATCGCCAATCCACCTAACCTGCATGTCTTTGGACTGTGGGAGGAAACCCACGCAGAGAACATGCAAACTCCACGCAGGGAGGACCCGGGAAGCGAACCCAGGTCCCCAGATCTCCCAACTGCGAGAAAGCAGCGTTACCCACTGCGCCACCATGCCGCCCAATTTAAGATATCTGAAAATTCATTTGAGATATCTTGAAATGCAGACACAATTATTTTGAGATATTTGAAAATGTATTGCAGGTATCTTAAAATGTGACAGAAATTATTTTAAGATATCTGAAAGCGAGTTTCTGATATCTTAAAAAGTAAATTACATTTTAAGATATCTGAAATTCATTTTGAGATATCTCTAAATGTTAATTCGGTTTGCCATACTTATATAAAAGGAAATGTTTTGAGTCATTCTTTATAACACACACTCGTCTGTTTTGTGAACCTCAGCTGTCCTTTCGAAGGTGGAAAGGAGCCCAGAGCCTATCAAGCAGGAAATGGTGCCGGAAAGGATCTAACCCTGGATTGGATTCCAGTCCATCACACAATTATAATAATACCAGTAACGGCAGACTGCACAATAACATGCAGTGAATACACTTGACTTATAGTCTTCATCCTCTTTCTCTGTACGTTTACCATTAGTTTGCTCAGAGGTTGATGCGCCTGCTGATTCCTGAGCAGCTCTTCTTTTCTCCACCAAGCAGGCTGCTTCTTTTCTTCTTTCGTCACCATCTTTTCGTGTTAAAACTGATTAAGTCAGTGTTTGTGTTGCAATTACTTAGTACGTTTTTTTTTAATTTTTCACTTAAGCTGGCACTTAAGTCTTCAATCTGCCTCAAAAATGATTTAAGATATGAAGAGGTAGGGGAAGGTGGTAGGGAATGACAACGGCGCCCGTATGCATGCGCCGCATGGCCGCCCTGCTGGCCGCTGCCGAGAGTTGATTCTCCAATGAAATAAAAGAAAATAAAAAGAGGAATAGAAATCATCACCCCGAAAGCGGATATTAGACATCACGTAGTATATGTGTACCAAATTTCAGGTCAATAGTTCAAACAGTTTGCGAGCTACAGGTGATTTAAAACCCTGGACTGACAAATGGAAAGCCACGGTAGCGGATTTTATAAGAAGACAGTCGACTCCACTTAAGTGCACGTCGGTTAAGAGCGTGCTCCACTTAGCTGCACGTGACTTGCACGGTCCCAATTTGTATAAAGTCAATTAAACGGGCAATAACTTCAGATAAGCGCACGTACATTATTGATCCCATTGCTATTCTCTCCAGCCAAATTCATTAGAACATTAGAACACTCTAGACGAGAACAGGCCATTCAGCCCAACAAAGCTCGCCAGTCCTATCCACTTATTTCTTCCAAAAAAACATCAAGTTGAGTTTTTAAAGTCCCTAAAGTCTTACTGTCTAACACACTAGTTGGTCGCTTATTCCAAGTGTCAATCGTTCTTTGTGTAAAGAAAAACTTCCTAATGTTTGTGTGAAATTTACTCTTAGCAAGTTTCCAACTGTGTCCCTGTGTTCTTGATGAACTCATTTTAAAGTCACCGTCTCGATCCAGTGGACTAATTCCCTTCATAATTTTAAACACTTCAATCTTGTCACCTCTTAATCTTCTTTTGCTTAAACTGTAAAGGCTCAGCTCTTTTAATCTTTTCTCATAATTCATCTCCTGTAGCCCTGAATCAGCCTAGTTGCTCTTCTATGGACCTTCTCCAGTGCTGCTATGATCCTTTTTGTAACCTGGAGACCAAAACTCCACACAGAACTCCAGATGAGGCATCACCAGTGTGTTATAAATGTTTGACCAGAACCTCCTGTGACTTGTACTCCACACGTCAAGGCGCTATATAACCTGACATTCTGTTAGCCTTCTTAATGGCTTCTAAACACTGTCTGGAGGTCGATAGCTTAGAGCCCACTATGACTCCTAAATAAAAGCACTCCGCTTAAGGCCAGAAGTCCATGTGACTGTCATCATCAAGTCCTTCCATGAGAATCCTAAATACAAACAGGACTGATCATTTATGTTAGGTAGAATGCCAAGAGGGGGCTGGGTGGTCTCGTGGCCTCGGAACCCCTGCAGATTTTATTTTTTCTCTCCAGCCGTCTGGAGTTTTTTTTTGTTTTTTCTGTCCTCCCTACCAATTGGACCTTACTCTTATTCTATGTTAATTAGTGTTGTCTTATTTTAATTCTTATTTTGTCTTTATTTCTCTTTTCTTCATCATGTAAAGAACTTTGAGCTCCATTATTTGTATGAAAATGTGCTATAGAAATAAATGTTGTTGTTGTTGTTAACTGCACGGTCTTGTCACATACACTAGTCAAACAACGATATTGATTGACACACTTAAATGACATAATCAGCGTAATCAACGATGTAAGTAGCCATGTATACGTGTCCATTATATTCTTCACCGTAGTCTATTTTAATGAATGTTTTATTGCATTTGACTAGGCCAGTAGGCGGGGTAACTGAATAGTCAACTTTCAGGACTAACGTTGTAACAATCGCCCGATACAGGACACAATTACTACACTTCACCACCCGAGAGGGAAGTGGACGATATTTGAAGATAGATAGATAGATAGATAGATAGATAGATAGATAGATAGATAGATAGATAGATAGATAGATAGATAGATAGATAGATAGATAGATAGATAGATAGATAGATAGATAGATAGATAGATAGATAGATAGATAGATACTTTATTAATCCCAAGGGGAAATTCACATACTCCAGCAGCAGCATACTGATACAAAAAAAAAAAAAAACAATATTAAATTAATAAAAAAAATGCAGGTAAAAACAGGCAATAACTTTGAATAATGTTAACGATTACACACACACCCCTCCCTCCCCCCAAATGGGAGGAGTTGAAGAGTCGCATAGTGTGGGGAGGAATGGTCTCCTCAGTCTGTCAGTGGAGCAGGACGGTGACGGCAGTCTGTCGCTGAAGCTGCTCCTCTGTCTGGAGATGATACTGTTCAGTGGATGCAGTGGATTCTCCATGATTGACAGGAGTCTGCTCAGCGCCCATCGCTCTGCCACAGACGTCAGACTGTCCAGCTCCGTGCCTACAATAGAGCCTGCCTTCCTCACTAGTTTGTCCAGGCGTGAGGCGTCCTCATTCTTAATGCTGCCTCCCCAGCACACCACCGCGTAGAAGAGGGCGCTCACCACAACCATCTGGTAGAACATCTGCAGCATCTTATTGCAGATGTTGAAGGACGCCAGCCTTCTAAGGCAGTATAGTCCGCTCTGTCCTTTCTTACACAGAGCATCAGTGTTGGCAGTCCAGTCCAATTTATCATCCAGCTGCACTCCCAGGTATTTATAGGTCTGCACCATCTGCACACAGTCACCTCTGATGATCACGGTGTCCATGAGGGGTCTGGGCCTCCTAAAATCCACCACCAGCTCCTTGGTTTTGCTGGTGTTCAGTTGTAGGTGGTTTGAGTCACACCATTTAACAAAGTCCTTGATTAGGTCCCTATACTCCTCCTCCTGCCCACTCCTGATGCAGCCCATGATAGCAGTGTCGTCAGCGAACTTTTGCAGATGGCAGGACTCTGAGTTGTATTGGAAGTCCGATGTATATAGGCTGAACAGGATCGGAGAAAGTTCAGTCCCCTGCGGCGCTCCTGTGTTGCTGACCACAATGTCAGACGTGCAGTTCCCAAGACGCACATACTGAGGTCTGTCTGTAAGATAGTCCATGATCCATGCCACCAGTTATGAATCTACTCCCATCTCTGTCAGCTTGTCCCTAAGGAGCAGAGGTTGGATGGTGCTGAAGACGCTAGAGAAGACCAGAAACATAATTCTTACAGCACCTGTGCCTCTGTCCAAGTGGGAGAGGGATCGGTGTAGCATATAGATGATGGCATCCTCTGCTCCCACCTTCTCCTGGTATGCGAACTGCAGAGGGTCGAGGGCGTGACGTACCTGTGGCCTCAGGTGGTGAAGGATAAAATAGCATTAAAATATTCTGTCCTCAGCCCCTCTTCTCCCCCTATACATGCCCCTAAATAATTGGCAAAAATCAGAAGGAAGTTGGACTGGTTAAGTATACTGTATTGTAATCCAATTAATACATTTACTTGACCAGTTCCGGAGTGCTCATTTGTGAACCCTTTTCTCCAGACGCCCTTCCCAGCAGCTAAATCTTAATCCCCGGTTTGAAACAGACCTAAAGATTTAAAAATAAAAAAAAGAAAGATTTAACGAAGTCCATGACACGCGAAGAAACCTCCAATACAGATCCTAATGTAGGATGGAGTGGAAAAAAAAAACAGTCCTCGGCCGAAAACGGTTTCCCGGCTGGCTATCCCGAAGAAACTTAATCACGAGTCCGGCTCACCAAACGGGAGCACCCAGAGAACCTCAACCCCTGGCCTCTTCTCGGGGATTCGTCACACTGTTTCAACTTCAGGGTGGCCACCCACAAATAACAGACGTCCCTGGGTGAAGTCTGATCCTGAAGTTTCTTTTAAGCATAGATAGTCGCCTCCTTGCCTTTTTCTTTTTATCTTTCCTCCTCGATCCACAATCCCCCTTAAAAATGAAAAGTTTGCCGCCAAAACATCCTTCCCCTGCTTAGATGTTATAGCAACATGACACCGGCAGCTGTCAGCTGGCATATTAACCAGGCGGGGTCCTCCCAGCACTTGGTTGTCCACAAAAGTGCCTGAAGGGATTTTCCTTAGACCCCCTCCCAGCCACATTATACAGTGACAGCTGGTCCAGAAAGCCAACCCGCTTGACATGTTATGTAGCCTTGCTGTCACATGTTGCATTCCTATTAAGCGCACGCTCTATCTATCTATCTATCTATCTATCTATCTATCTATCTATCTATCTATCTATCTATCTATCTATCTATCTATCTATCTATCTATCTATCTATCTCATTAAACGGAGTCGACTGTAATATTAATACATTTTATTTATAGAGCACCTTTCCCACTGACACATACTGCTGAATTTAGAAGAAATCAACTCATATAACTGCATGTCTGTCAGAGGAAAACCAGGAAGAACATGCAGACTGGAATGGAGTCCCCTTTACGGAGAACTTCACTTGGCTAATGCAATTATTAGAGTGAACTTGAGTCAAGTGAGGTGTGGGGGACACCCCTTTTTTTGATAGCATAAGGGGATATGGGGGTTCCAACTTCTTCTAACATCCACAGGTTAGCATAACTTTTTTGGTTGTCAGTTTTTATAATTTTTTTTTCGCTTTGCGCCCTCTCCCATCATAACCTGTCATCGTTGGGGGAGGAGCGAAACCTTTAGACTCATCAAAAAATGTTGATCTCTGGTTTTTGATGGATCTCGATGTTTTAATAATAATACATTTTATTTATATAGTGCCTTTCCCATGCTCAAGGCACTTAAAAAAGTGTCCCCGATACCAAAAAAATTGATATCTTGATGCTGGGTGTGTGTCTGTGTGTCACAGTTTCTTGAGGAGGGTCTAGAGCTAAAATGACTGGACGGAAAAATACCAAACTCGAAACTGTTATGAGATGACGATGTGCTGATTAGTTTTTGAGCCAAATCTTATGAGAGAAAGAGGCACACTAGAGGAACCCTCAAATACCGTCATTCTGCAATTAATTATGAATTCTTCTCGTCAATTGCTATCATAATAACCTATTTTATGATCCGAAAGATCAGCATCAGAGCAGGTAAATAATTACTAAAATGTTACAGAATAGTTCGGGTAACTTGGTTCCCAGGATGCAAAGCCTATTGACGCTCACGTCCAAATTTTTTCTTATTTCTCCAGGATGTGAATTTCTCTGTACTGCACTGTGTGACACCCATCTGAACCATATGATGATTCAAAAGAAAATGTCTCCCTCTGGTGATCACTGTGTGTAATTACTGAGAGTGCTAATCCACAGCATGTAGTACTAACAGCATTATTATGACATGTTCATGAGCTTGTAGGGTCAAGAAAGTCACATATTGAAAGCATTTCATAAAGTCCCACATGAGAGGCTGGGCATTAAACTAAAAGAGGTGAGAGTTCATGGTGTAGTGTACTAGTAAATGAAAAGTGACTGTCCCACGTATATTGCCTAAGCTCAGTCGCAATGTACAGCATTCTGTGAATGATGCTACATACAGTGTAAAAGAGGACAAGACAAAGATAAAGATGAGGGGAAACACTGCAACCCTATTGTAAAAGAAAAAAATCACAAAATAACGCCTCTAAAGATGTGATTCTCAGATGACACTATACAAGATGGCGGCATTTCCGGTAAAATAAAATGCAGGCCAGGCAGGAAGAGGCAGGTTCAGGTAGACCGGCACTAGAAATGACATCAGAGGTGGTGAGGCTGTCAATCATCCTGTATGAAGAGGGAGTAAGAGGCACTAAGAATATAGCGCCACTTTGTGGATCGGATAGGAGTTACCACCACCGGTGCCTTTAAACCATCCCCAAGGCACACATGTGTGACAATGGGCAGATTTGCCCCACAACAGTAATTATTTTCCTCCAGTAGCTGGTAAGTGTAATTGCTTATATCATTATTCAAAAGGCTTCATTTGTCTCTTTTTGCACTGTAATATGAATTGCTTTGTTGTAGATTCTCTAAAAATGCTCTACATATTAACTAACTGACCACAAAAAATAGATTTGTTTCTCTCTCATTGTTGCAATGTGCATTCATTTACAATACGAATCAAAGCTTGCAGTTTGTTTCTGTATGCACTGTAATGTGAAACGCTCTGCACAGCACTCTATAAAAGACACAATATGAAAATGGACCAATTGATGATACAAAATAAAAAGAAATTGTCTTGCATTGATGATTGCTATTTGATTATAAGGTGCTAATCAATATGCTGTGCTTTTCTGCACTTCAGTATCAATTCAATGTGTAGGACTCTGAGAAAGGCAACAATTATTGAGGGATTGTCTCCCTCTAGTGGCCAGCTTGTTTTATTACTTAAATTACTTAAATTACCTGAGAGGAATACTGTACCCTAAAAGGAATTTTTTATATGTATATGTTACTTACCCCATATAATTTGTAGTGATTGCCAAGAACATTTTTAATGTCATGTTTTAATGCAGAATGTAGAGAAAAAAGTTTATGATATCATAGAAGTCAATAGTAGCCAATGCCTCTACCCTTATTTCATTGGTCAAGAGTCCTGCCTTCAGTTCAAAACGGCAGTCCCATTAGGCTTTATTTTACTGTTTATGATGTGCACTGATTTTTACATAAGTAACTATTTAACAATATTTTATCAAAAAGGCAGGTGTTTTGTATATTTGAAGCATATGAGTGAATACCAGATATGTGGGTTATGCAACATAAGTAACAGATTTTGTTTTTCTTTTTTCCATAAGTGTTTTTCACGTTGTTTGCATTCATGCTGCATTGATCATTATTTGCTTGTATTACATTAGGATTTTTTTTATCTCCATTCTTGTGAAATGGAACAAGTTAGGAACCACCTGGACTCTTTGAGTCTTACATAACAGATAGAAAATTCTTTGTTAGTTGTGGTAATTATACTTTGAAGACACGTGATATTCTTTGTGGTGTCCTACAAGGATCTCTCCTGAGTCCGCTGCTCTTTTCAATCTCCATGCTTCCATGAGGTCAGATTATCTCGAGGCATAATGTGAGCTCCCACAGCTATGCTGATGACACACAACTGTATTTATCAATAGCGCCTGATGACCCCGACTCTCTTGATTCACTGACCCCAATGTCTTACTTGTGTTTCTGAATGGGTGAGTAGTCAAATAAAATTGATCCATTAGATAGATAGATAGATAGATAGATAGATAGATAGATAGATAGATAGATAGATAGATAGATAGATAGATAGATAGATAGATAGATAGATAGATAGATAGATAGATAGATAGATAGATAGATAGATACTTTATTAATCCCAAGAGGAAATTCACATTTAAAGGACTCTGAGAGCATAAAGGAAAAGATTCTTTGGTCTAATGAGACAAAAATGTAACAATTTGAGCAGAATTCCAAGCACTTTGTTAGGCCAAGACCAGGCACTGCTCATCTCCTTCCCTATACTAACCCTATCTATTTAGGGGGTCTGAATAGTTGCATTAATTTGAGATTGTCAGGTTTTGATTTTTAATAATGAAAACTTTCTGAAAACATGTTTTCACTTTGTCTTTATGTGTTATTGAATGTAGACAAAAACGTCAAATTTATCTATTGAAAATTAAATTTATGAAGCAGTAAATTGCAGAAAGAGAAGGGGTTTGAATACTTTGTGAATCCACTGTATGGATTTGATTATACCATATAAGTAATTTTCATTCTTAAACTTCTAATCTTTTGACACTGTAAAGTACATTGCTCTGTACAGTATTCCCTGAAAGACACTATATAGGGGCTGAATTACCACCTACATGAATTTATTACCCTCTGGTGATCATAAATTGTGATCACTTACGTTACTAATCAATAGCCTACAATATTTGTTTTTCAATGTAATGTAAATGAATCTATCAAGAACTCTGTGAATGATATCTGAACATACTAAAAATCAAAAGGTGACTGTCTCCCCCCGGTGGTCAGTTTTTGGTATTGCACTGAAAAGAATGAAAAATAGGCAAAAGGATCGGATGAAATACCAACAGAAGAGTGGAAACATTTAGGAGAAGAGGAGGTAGATGTGTTGTGGGATCTACTGCAGAAGATGAACAGGAGAGAATACCAGTGGAGGGGAGGAACACTGGGATTGTACCCATTTATAAGGAGAAGGGCGATATTCAGGATTGTGGAAACTACAGAGGGATAAAGCTGAAGCCACACACAATGAAAATTTAGGGAAGGGTTATAGAGAGAGACCACCATAGAGGAGGAGCAGTTTGGTTTTATGCTAAGGACAGGAATGACTGATGCAGGATTTGCATTGACACAGATGATGGAAAAGTATCGAGAAAAACAAAGGATTACATATGGTGTTTATTGATTTGAAGAAGGCTTATAAGAGATCTGGAGGTGCATGAGAGACAAAGCAGGAACAGAGAAGTAAGTGAGGATTGTCAAAGATATGTATAAGTGAGTGAGGACTCGGGTTGTGGTACCAGACAAGATTCCAGTTAGAGGAGGACTGCACTAGGGATCTTCTTGAAGTCCTTACCGCTTTGATCTGCTTATGGATGTGTTGACTCGTGGCATAAAAGACCAGCACTCCTGGTGGTGCCTTTTGATGATGACATTGCGTTGTGTAACACCAGAAAAGATGAAGTGGAGAGAGTATTTTGGAAGAATGGAAAAGGGCTTTGGAAGACAGAAGATAAATTAGAAGAAGACAGAAGATAGGACGTTTAATGGAAATTTGTATTGTTGTCTGCAAATTGATTTGGCAAAATTTTACACTGGATGTCCTTCCTGACATAACCCTCCCCATTTATCCGGGCTTGGGACTGGCATGAAGAAACACACTGGTTTATGCATCCACTGTGGCTGGGTTGCATCCCCTGTGGCTGGATTAGAAGATAGGACGTTTAATGATGATCAAGATTCAGAAGTTAGCCTGCAAGGAGAGGTATTAATGAGTGGAGTGGAGTTGAGTATCAGTAGTAACCCAAGATGGTGACTTGCATACAGAGATAACCTACCAAGTGTAATGAAGATGGGACAATTGGAAGAAGGTATCATGGGTACTGAGTTAAATGTGTTTTAAGATAAGGTTTTTAAGACAGTGGTGAGACCAGCAATGAAGTATGGAGCTGAGACATGAGCAGTAATGGGAGCACAGGAGAAGAAGTTCGACGTGGAAGAAATGAGAATATTGAGATGGATGTTTGGAGTTACAAAAAAAGGACAGAATATGAAATGAGATGATCAGAGGTATAACAAATGTGGGTACAGGAAAGGATGTGGACATGTGGTGAGGAGAGACAATGAAGATGTGGGCAGAAGAGTGATGGGAATGGAAGTCCAGTGGGAGAGAAAGTGAGGGAGGCAAATGTGAAGGTGGATGCATAAAGTAAAAGGAGATATGAAGGAAACTGGGGAGAAGGTGCAGGACCAAACTGTATGGAGATGGTTGATCAAGCACATCGACCCCATATATAGTAGGGGTGGAAATGAAGAAGAAGCTCCTGAACAGTCTTCACTTTGTCTCTTGTTGCACTGTAACTTGAACTATTCTGTGCAGCACTCTGGAGTAGACGAAATACATCACAGGTCTACCAAAAAATATTTTTTGTTTGCTACTAGGAACTTCTGACGAGCTCTTAATTAAGTTGTTTACACTGATTTCATATGTGAAATCGGAATTAAGCTAGCACGTCAGGATTATGAGATACACATCATTGACGTTTTGACACTTTTGAATATCAATATATCAACACGGTATCTGGAGTTTGAACTCTGTCCCACCAAAATTCTTTCGATGTGTTTATTCTGAAAACAAACCAGAAGACGATACCAGCATGTTCTCCACAAGCTCAGCAAAACTCTCTGCTCTGTGACTGCCAAGAAAATTCTGGACAACCTGCACGAATACTTCCCATGCTGCTGATTCAGTGGGCTTCAGTTCCCTTTTGAACTCACTGTCTAGCACAGCGGTTCTCAAACTGTGAAGTAACAAAAAAGGGGGCACGAAGATGTGAAAAAAAGAAAACAAGAATCGAAAATATGAAAAACACATCTATTGAAACCAAAACAAATTAACTTAAACTACATTCTGATACTAGAAAAATAAATATAGAGTTAGATAAATGTCAATAAAAGTTAAGTAGGTATAATAAAATATGCATCTATGATATATCATTAATTAAAAAAGAACAAATTGGTATTAGTGGGCTCCTTTCAAAATGACGTTAGGGGGGGCAGTGATTAAAACTGTTATAAAAACTCGGGTCGCAAATACGTAAAGGTTGAGAAAAGCTGGTCTAGCATCAGTTCATGGATTTCAGGAACAACAAAAACACCTTCCTTAGTTTTGGCTTCACTTTTCTCGAGACCAAACTTATTTCTTAAATGCTGAAACGCATCGCCATTTCTGTCCATCGCTTTGACCAAATTTTCAAAGTAATGGTAAATCTAATGAACAAAATGTTCTGAAATGCAATTTTATGTTAAGGAAACAGTAAAACCGACTACCTACTGCAGCGTCAAGTCTGAGTTGTGACTTGATAATCAGTAACAGGGTGGCGCAGTGGTAGTGCTGCTGCTTCACACTAAAGAGACCTGGGATCGCTTCCCGGGTCCTCCCTGCGTGGAGTTTGAATGTTCTCCCCGTGTCTGAGTGGATTTCCTCCCAAAGACATGCAGGTTAGGTGAATCGGCGATCCTAAATTGTCCCTAGTGTGTGTGCCCTGCTCGGGATTTGTTCCTGCCTTGTGCCCTGTGCTGGCTGGGATTGGCTCCAGCAGACCCCTGTGTTAAGATATAGCTGGTTGGAAAATGACTGACCGTTAAAACATTTTGGGGACCTGAGCAGATCGACATTCCTGAGACATTCATCTTTCTTTATTTTCAGATATTGTATGATGGACACCAGTTGTTTTGGCTCTATTTTGTATCTCATTATTGTTTGGCTGCTAATCAATAATTCTTTCTTTGCATTTACAGGTGCTGGTCATAAAATTAGAATATCATGACAAAGTTGATTTATTTCAGTAATTCCATTCAAAAAGTGAAACTTGTATATTCGATTCATTCATTACACACAGACTGATGTATTTCAAATGTTTATTTCTTTTAATTTTGATGATTATAACTGACAACTAATGAAAGTCCCAAATTCAGTTTCTCGGAAAATTAGAATATTGTGAAAAGTTTCAATATTGAAGACACCTGGTGCCACACTCTAATCAGCTAATTAACTCAAAAGCCTTTAAATGGTCTCTCAGTCTAGTTCTGTAGGCTACACAATCATGGGGAAGACTGCTGACTTGACAGTTGTCCAAAAGACGACTATTGACACCTTGCACAAGGAGGGCAAGACACAAAAGGTCATTGCTAAAGAGGCTGGCTGTTCACAGAGCTCTGTGTCCAAGCACATTAATAGAGAGGCGAAGGGAAGGACAAGATGTGGTAGAAAAAAGTGTACAAGCAATAGGGATAACCGCACCGTGGAGAGGATTGTGAAACAAAACCCGTTCAAAAATGTGGGGGAGATTCACAAAGAGTGGACTGCAGCTGGAGTCAGTGCTTCAAGAACCACCACGCACAGACGTACGCAAGACATGGGTTTCAGCTGTCGCATTCCTTGTGTCAAGCCACTCTTGAACAAGAGACAGCGTCAGAAGCGTCTCGCATGGGCTAAAGACAGAAAGGACTGGACTGCTGCTTTCTGATGAAAGTAAATTTTGCATTTCCTTTGAAAATCAAGGTCCCAGAGTCTGGAGGAAGAGAGGAGAGGCACAGAATCCACGTTGCGTGAGGTCCAGTGTAAAGTTTCCACAATCAGTGATGGTTTGGGGTGCCATGTCATCTGCTGGCATTGGTCCATTGTGTTTTCTGAGGTCCAAGGTCAACGCAGCCGTCTAATAGGAAGTTTTAGAGCACTTCATGCTTCCTGCTGCTGACGAACTTTATGGAGGTGCAGATTTCATTTTCCAACAGAACCTGGCACCTGCACACAGTGCCAAAGCTACCAGTACCTGGTTTAAGGACCATGGTATCCCTGTTCTTGATTGGCCAGCAAACTCGCCTGACCTTAACCCCATAGAAAATCTATGGGGTATTGTGAAGAGGAAGATGCAATACGCCAGACCCAACAATTCAGAAGAGCTGAAGGCCACTATCAGAGCAACATGGACTCTCATAACACCTGAGCAGTGCCACAGACTGATCGACTCCATGCCACGCCGCACTGCTACAGTAATCCAGGCCAAAGGAGCCCCAACTAAATATTGAGTGCTGTACATGCTCATACTTTTCATGTTCATACCTTTCAGTTGGCCAACATTTCTAAAAATCCTTTTTTTGCATTGGTCTTAATTGATATTCTAATTTTCTGAGATACTGTATTTGGGACTTTCATTAGTTGTCAGTTATAATCTTCAACATAAAAAGAAATAAACATTTGAAATACATCAGTCTGTGTGTAATGAATGAATCTAATATACAAGTTTCACTTTTGAATGGAATTACTGAAACAAATCAACTTTGTCATGATATTCTAATTTTATGACCAGCACCTGTATATAGCTCTTTTCTCACTACTCAAAGTGCTTAGCAATTGCAGGTTAAGGGCCTTGCTCAAGGGCCCAACAGAGCACAGTCCCTTTTGGCATTTTACGGGATTCGAACCAGCAACCTTCCGATTACCAGTGCAGATCCCTAGCCTCAGAGCCACCACTCCGCCACTTCCTTTTTTAATTAAGGAAAAAGAAACAATGAAGGGGTCTGAGTCTTCAGGAGCAAATCAATTAAAATGAGTTCAAAAGAAGTTAATTAGCAGCAAAAGCAGGTCACTCGTTAAGAAAAGGGTTAAAATGAAATCCTGCCGCCATGGTGGTCCTCCAGGACCGGAAGTTGGCGACCCCTGATCTGTAAGACCACTCAATGGCTTTGGCTCAAGGGAGGAGAGGGTTGGGGTAGCAGCTATGAGTCATCTGGACACAAGCTGGGGTCAAATCAGGCTCAGGTGGGTCACCTGGATAAGGATGCATGATGCTGAAAACCCCAAAACACCTCAGGATTCCAGGAACATCAGTGATGATGTGCTCAGTAGCATCAGCAGATGTATTCACACACTGTGTTAACTTTTTATATAATTTACATAGAAGGGCCTGAGTCGCCTTGAAAGCTTGAAAATTGTAATTTTTTCAGTTAGCCAATAAAAGGTGCCATTTTGCTTGACTTCTCATTACATCCATAATGGCTAACATGGTACAACACCCTAGTACTATAGAACCTAAATCAAACTGAAATGTAGGTGAGTTGACCACTTTTCAACCTTATGCCTCATTATGTATCATTATGTATTTTGAATATTTTGAACATTTATGATGCTTAAGTAAAACATCTTACCTTTCGTGCTTGCTAGTGATATTTCACTGGCAAGGAAGAAATACTTTGGTTTACTGTTTGTCCAGCACTGTATGTACTGTACCATATGTAGCCTTAAAAATAAAACATACCACTTCTGACCACTAGGGGGAACTCTAGACCCACATTTGATTTTTCTTTCCCACAGCAGAGCACAACATTAAGAAAACAAAAAAGAGAGCCCATAAAACGTCAACTGATTTGCTATTTTGATTTGTAAATAATGATACAGTATGCTATGAGAAAACTGGATTTGAAAAAAAAATCAAAAGGTATTTACTATACAGGCCTATGACCCTTTCTGGCAGTAATGCGATTTGAACTAGTAACCTTCCAAGATACCAGCGCAGATCCTTAGACCACAGAGACACCACTCTGCCATTATGATCATTTCCAAAGAATTTATTTACTGTATTTGTTGATAACTAATGTGGCGGATGACTGGCACCTTTACCCGGCCGGGATGCCTGTATATTGGAAGGACCGGGTGAGAGAACATACACAGGGCATTGCCTCCCCCTGGAGCACTGGATGACAGCGGTGCCTCGAATTCCCACAGGGCTTCATAGAAATTGTAGGCTGGAACAGCCCTGTTGGGTTCCGTGGGTGCTACAAAGGGGGTGCTGCAGGGACTGTAGAACCTTACTTCATTATGCTTCTGCGTCACCCAGAAGTACTTTTGGACAACGCAAATGGGCCATCAGAAGTAGTCCTGGGTGCAGCAAAAAAGAGGCCCGCTATTTCATTCTGGGAGCCAGAGATGGGATGGAGCAGATGAAGCATGCTGGGGAAAGTAGGAGGCAGAGATGGAGATAGAAAAAGAAGAGAAAGAAAGAAGACAAAGTGCTTAACTGTGCTTATTTACCATGCTTGTTGGTTGTGGTTGGTGGGAAATGATTAGGGAAGCATTTCCCACGTAAATAAAACTTGTGTGCTGTGCAAAACTATTGCCTGTGTCAGGTTTGGGAAGCTGGATTGCCCCCGCCAGGACACACATAGTACTTTCAAATTCACTTAATCCAATTTAGGGTTAATCGGGTGGAAACCCACATCCCATTTAAGCTGGCCACAAGGTGGAAACCTGCTCTGGAGAGAGCAGCAGCACTGGTATCTGGAAGGCTGTTGGTTCAAATCCTGTTACTACCAGAAAGGATCCTACTCTGTTGAGTCCTTGATCAAGGCCTTTAACCTGAAAATCACTCCAGGGGTGCTGTACAATCTATCTATCTATCTATCTATCTATCTATCTATCTATCTATCTATCTATCTATCTATCTATCTATCTATCTATCTATCTATCTATCTATCTATCTATCTATCTATCTATCTATCTATCTATCTATCTATCTATCTTGTAGTAGTGCTATTTTATAAGAACTGCATCTCCCAGCAGTCCTTGCTGGGGCTGCTGGGGTCAAAGGTGGCCACAGGTAGTTAAAAGGAGGGCAGAGGGCAAAGAGGAAGAAAAGTTTGTTTTGTTTTGGTGCGGTGTGTGTTGTGGTTATCTGTCGTCTCTGCCTGCTGTTATTGGAACTCTAATCTTTTTGTCCTGGACTGTATTCGTTTGTTGGGGTCTGGATTGTCAGTCTACCTGTGCACTGAGAACTGTGTTGGATTATTTGGTTTTCTGGAAGAGTGGAGCGCTCCTGAATCAACCATCTGATTTCATCCACATCATCAGTAACTACCGGTAGGACTGTATTTTTCCTTCTCCTTTTCAACATACAGATCGCTGGACTTAACTTGGTCACTTTTCATCTTCATCCTGTTTGGTATATATGGACTTTGCTGTGTGGTGTTTGTGTTTATATGTAATAATAGGGGTCAGGGGTGGTATTACTGTTTTCATTAATTATTTCGGGTCATTATATTTGTAATTGTTTGCCTTTCCCAGTGTGCTTTATTGTCTCTGTTGTGAGTGAGTGTGTGGGTCGATCCAAGGCTGGGGACGTTCCTGGGATCTCTTCTATTAAAATAAATAAATCACCGTCATCTTTGACGGTGTGAATCTTAGCGGCCCCTGACCGCTACAATCTATCTATCTATCCTGCCAGCTACGCTAAAATTTCTATCTATCCTGCCAGCTACACTAATATATCAATCTATCTATCTTACCAATTATGCTAAAATTTCTATCTATCCTGCCAACTACGCTAAAATATCTATCTATCTATCTATCTATCTATCTATCTATCTATCTATCTATCTATCTATCTATCTATCTATCTATCTATCTATCTATCTATCTATCTATCTATCTGCCTGCCTGCCTGCCTGCCTGCCTGTCTTCTTTTGTATTGATTCATATTTGCTGCTATTGGCTTTGATACAAATATATATAATTTTTAAGTGAACACTTAAAATGTCCCTTGCTGATTGGTACTAGTTGGCCGAGATTGTTCATTCCTTATCTAACTGCTGCCCTTAAGGGCTCGAGGGGACACTGCTGAGAAGTCCCCTATTAGTGGTTGCAGTATAGGAATTAGAAGTAAATGCAATCCCAGTCAGACAGCAGCCTGAGTGGTCCCGAGGGTTAAATATGCTGGGTATAATGGTGAGCGGTGAGACAGCTAAGAAGTTATGGGTAACAGTGGTATAGCTGTTTTTGACATTTCTTCCTATCCCCCATTAAGGAGAGAACCTAAAAGGTTGGTTGGTACTTTTCGTGTTAGGTGCTTGTCACGGGTGGTCTAATCGCATGATAAAACAGGCCGGTTTGGATATTCTTTGGGATACTGAAGGCAAACCAGAGTACCAGGACTGTAACAAAAGTAAACTCAGTGAAGCACCTGACAACATCCCATAACATTATATACTACTGTGGGCACGACATAGCATTTAATGATCAGCCTTTTAATTTCTGAAAAGTTTCTGGCAAGTCATTTTGCATCCATCCATTTTCACACCCACCTACAGCGCCTTCAGAAAGTATTCAGACCCCTTCAGTTCTTTCACATTTTGCTGTGTTGCGGCCTTTTCAATTCATTATTCCCTCATCAAACAACACTAAATATCCCATAATGACAAAAGCAAAAACAGACTTTTGTAAACATATTAATAGAAAAAACAATATCACTACCCCATTGAAGGCAAAGTATTTAGGATTAGGGCCCTGAGCAAGTATTCCATCCAGCATATACTGTAGTAATGTCTGTTTAGTTTCAATTTCTCCTTCTATTTCCTGTAACTCACCAGCAACTTTTAATCCGAAAAGACTTTTAGACGGCTATCCCGACTTTGTTTTCTTCTAAAAGCCTAAAGACAGCGGCCATTGCTACCCCTCCATAAAACTACCCCAAAACTGAAATGAAAAGTAAACAAACAAGAGTAGAAAAGCTTTCACTAAGAATAAAAACCAGGAACATGCAAGGTCAGGGAAAAAAAAAAATCAAATTACTACAAAGCCACAGGGAAATCAAGAGGCTCAAGGTCAGCTAGATAAGATTTCTCTAGTCAAAGTCAAGAAAGGTACCTGCAGAGTTCCAGTTTTCAATTATTTGTCTCCGCTTGTACTTTGAGACAAGCGCTCAATTGGGCACAGGACACAAGTGGGCATCGCATTTAAGGCTTTAGAAAAGTATATCATGTTTTTTTTTTTTTTTTATTCCCTGATTGATTAGTTCTAGGGGGGAAAAAAAAATAATACATATACACAAAATGTACATGTATTTAAATTATTTGTAACAAGTCTGTAATGCAAGGCATTGATCCAAAAAGCAAACCTGTAGTTCATACAAAGAAAAACAAAGCAAAGAAATATGTTAAAAAAATTTTTAAAAAGTCTCCCTCATTATCAACAAAACGAACGTGCAAGAATCCCAGTTGACGGAACGGAGCACTAACTCGTTAGCCTAAAATCTAAATTATTTTAACTCTCGCAAACCGGCCTGAGACAATACACTTATTCCATGATTCATATTTCACAATACAGTGCCACCAACGATATGAAATCTTCAATAAAGAAATGTACAGCATGTTTAATATTACTTATGATTGCAAAATCATTTCATAATACTATGCAAGTTTTAACATATGTTTTTGTAAGACTTTTCTTTTCTAATAAAATGACAACAAATATTCTTAAATATTGTAAGAAAAACAGATACGGAAAGGCACTCTTGTAATCTGGAGAACTAAACACAGCAAAACTCGGTGTAAGGCCTCCTAAAATGATCCACACAAGGCTCTACATGTCAGTCCAGTCCTACTTGGAAAGGCCTTATACCCGTAAAGGGATTCATCCCAACTCCAATGGCCTGCTTCAGGCATGGCGGGCCCAGAAAGGACTGAAGCCTTCAAAGGAAACTTAAAATCCCCATAACCCTCACAACTAAGAGGTGTCACAAAAGCCACAAAGAGCCATAGCAAGGTTTGGGGCAGCCACCCGTATATATAGTATTTGGTTTCCTGGCTGCAAATCGTCGTTTAAATGATAGCACTGCTGTGAGTTCATAACAGAACTGAGGGAATAGGGAAAAGGTGGAGGCTTTTAAAGGGGAAGGCAGGAAGTGAAGTCAAAGGGGTCGGGCTTATAAAGGTCTTCAGCCATTGGTTCGAGCCCGGACGTGACATCACAGGGGCTGGAGCCGGCAAGGGCTCCTTACATAGGCTCGGTCCCGGAAGTGACGTCAACAGGGCCAGGTGGAATCTCCCATGAATGGTCTGCAGGAAAGGGAGAAAAAGAGTCAGTGCACTATGACTCGGAACTGCCCTTACTCAAGCCCTTTAGCTGCCACACGTGTGTGACAGAGGGTAATAGTAAACCTCAGCGTGTGAACAAAATGTCATCAAACGATCTTTAAAAAATGAAGGAATTATTACCAATTGGAAAAATAGAGTGATAAAAGGCAACGGGATATACCTAAGGAGGCCATTCACTGAAAAGAAAGTCCCAATGCACTGTTTTGAATCAAAATCCTTAAAGGAGAAGTTTGGTATTTTTCAAGTCAAAGTTATTTCTTCACAAAACGTGGTATAAATGCATTTTCCATACACAATTGTCCTCTAAAAGTAAGCGTTTTCTATAAATTTAATATATACAATGTCCTCACTTGCACTTTGCAAAAGAGGCCAATGGGGCATTGGGCATCACTGGAAAATAAAGCCTTACAGACTTACTGAATACGGCCAAGACAGTTGTCGAATACTGATCTGTGTCTTGCTATTACACACCAACTGTAAAATATTTCATACATGTCATTTTTAAACAAATAAACGGCAATATTATGAGATTCAAAAAGAAGTCCTGTGTGTGTGCCATCTCGATGTTTCTCTTCTCCTGCAATAATCTTTTACCCTTCGCAGGGTGTGGTTTCCTCTCAAAAGACCAAATCACAGTAAACATTTCATGCCACGTGGTTGGTTTTGTTTTGATTTACTTCTTTATTTATGTGAGATCTCACACAACCGAATAGAAAACATATCCTCACCACGACAGAAACAGTACCAGGTATATGTGGTAAATTGATTATTTCCAGATCCGCTTTGTTGTCACAAATGTGCGTTGGAAACACGTTTTCTTATATCGAAACTTTTGCTACTTCATCAGTAAGTTTTAAAGGGTGTGGTTTCCTCATAAAAGACCAAATGTTATATTTTCTTTCGAGAAAAATCAGAATGTCAATGATTTGCAAGACATTGAGCTCTCTCCTCTGTGACAATACCCCCTTCACTCACTGACCGTAGACATTTCAGGGACAGACGTATTGCTGGGGTAGAAAAGGACGCACTGGAAATTTGGCTGCTTTCTCTCTCTGCTACGCTGGAGGACGTCTGTTTGAAGATCCGCCGCCGTGTAATTCCTCTCTAACCCTATTTCTGAATCAGCGACAGTGAAAGGTGCATCAGTGCCTCAAGCACTCGTTCTCACATCTGCAGCCTTTAAGAGTGGCAGTAACTACAGTACCATTTGAGTATATCGTGAGAACTGCTCCAATACGATAGTGAGAGATAGTGAGGGGTATCCAAACTTTTTTCACTGGGGGCCACATACAGAGAAATATACAAAGGGCTGGGCCACCACTACAGGTGAGTTATATTGCCTCACCTCCTGTGTATCAAGCTAGCAAAATCAATCAAATATCGGTAAATTATGCTTCATAATTGAATATGCTTAAAGAAAAAACAGCATCACAGCTCTCCATTAATGGGTTTTCACTTGTTGTTTTACAAAGTGCTCTCATCACATGCAGTCGAGTAAAAATCAAAAGCACAAGCGTTATCTGACACTTTTTGTTTTAAGTTAGCTTCAATTCGCCGCACAACTGCGTTTCTGGACAAGCGAACATTGTTGAATTCCTGCATTTTCTCCAAGCACATTATTCCTGCGACTTTAGTGAGGCACTTTTTTATGAAGTCACCATTGGAAAAAGGTTTCCCGTGACGGGCTAAAGTGGCATTTTCTTGTGTTTTGTTAGCACGGAAAATATACTGTTGTTGAGCTAGCAGCCTAGCTAGAATTATGTTTCTAGACTTCACTAGCACCTTCAACACAATCCAACCTCTGCTCTTTAGGGACAAGCTGACAGAGATGGGAGTAGATTCATACCTGGTGGCATGGATCATGGACTATCTTAAAGACAGACCTCAGTATGTGTGTCTTGGGAACTGCACGTCTGACATTGTGGTCAGCAACACAGGAGCGCTGCAGGGGACTGTACTTTCTCCGGTCCTGTTCAGCCTATATACATCAGACTTCCAATACAACTCGGAGTCCTGCCACATGCAAAAGTTCGCTGACGACACTGCTATCGTGGGCTGCATCAGTAGTGGGCAGGAAGAGGAGTATAGGGATCTACTCAAGGACTTTGTTAAATGGTGCGACTCAAACCACCTACACCTGAACACCAGCAAAACCAAGGAGCTGGTGGTGGATTTTAGGAGGCCCAGACCCCTCATGGACCCCATGATCATCAGAGGTGACTGTGTGCAGAATGGTGCAGACCTATAAATACCTGGGAGTGCAGCTGGATGATAAATTGGACTGGACTGTCAATACTGATGCTCTGTGTAAGAAAGGACAGAGCCGGTTATACTTCCTTAGAAGGCTGGCGTCCTTCAACATCTGCAATAAGATGCTGCAGATGTTCTAACAGACGGTTGTGGCGAGCGCCCTCTTCTATGCGGTGGTGTGCTGGGGAGGCAGCATAAAGAAGAGGGACGCCTCACGCCTGGACAAACTGGTGAGGAAGGCAGGCTCTATTGTAGGCACAGAGCTGGACAGTTTGACATCTGTGGCAGAGCGACAGGCGCTCAGCAGGCTCCTATCAATTATGGAGAATCCACTGCATCCACTGAACAGGATCATCTCCAGACAGAGGAGCAGCTTCAGTGACAGACTGCTGTCACCGTCCTGCTCCACTGATAGACTGAGAAGATCGTTCCTCTCCCAAACTATGCGACTCTTCAATTCCACCCGGGGGGGGGGGGGGGTTCTGGGGGGGGGGGTAAACGTTAACATTATAAAAAGTTATTGTCTGTTTTTACCTGCATTATTATCACTAATGTAGAGTAGAGCCACTGCTCCTCCGCATCGAGAGGAGTCAGATGAGGTGGCTCGGGCATCTGATCAGGATGCCTCCTGGACGCCTCCCTGGTGAGGTGTTCCGGGCACGTCTAACCGGGAGGAGGCCCCTGGGAAGACCCAGGACACGCTGGAGGGACTATGTCTCTCGGCTGGACTGGGAACGCCTTGGGATTCCCCCAGAAGAGCTAGAAGAAGTGGCCGGGGAGAGGGAAGTCTGGGCATCTCTGCTCAAGCTGCTGCCCCCGCAACCCAACCTCGGATAAGCGGAAGAGGATGGATGGATGGATGGATATTATCAATCTTTAATTTAATATTGTTTTTTGTATCAGTATGCTGCTGCTGGAGAATGTGAATTTCCCCTTGGGATTAATAAAGTATCTATCTATCTATCTATCTATCTATCTATCTATCTATCTATCTATCTATCTATCTATCTATCTATCTATCTATCTATCTATCTATCTATCTATCTATCTATCTATCTATCTATCTATCTATCTATCTATCTATCTAGCTGCCATTTGCTTAACTTTCTGTTCTCGCTCGGCACCAGAGTAGGACGTGTAGGTCGGATGTTTGGTTTCATAGTGTCGACACACTTGCCCTTAACTTCTAGGAAGAAATATTCATTTTCCCACTGTGTCTGAAATTTTCTGCACTCACTTGCTATTGTGCGTTTCTTTGTTTGTGACATTTTTGGTCACCTGTAGCAAAATTGTTGTTTGGTTGCACTTGTTTGTGAAGACGCTTCCTTGATCAGGACAGCAGCTCCACCTTGTGTTAAACCTAAGAAGTGCAATACGGTTAAGAACAAGTTTCGTGTGTGGGCCATATTTCATTATATTTTTAGAATTTGCTGTGGGCCAATTAAAAATGGACCACGGGTTGCAGTTGGCCCGCGGGCCATAGTTTGGACACCCCTGACATAGAGTGATGTCTACATTGAGTGCCGACAGTTTTCACCTTGTCTCCATAATACGAGAGTTTTTGTTTTGCTGGTCTTAGTAATGTTTGACTTGAAAACAAGCCTGGGGACGTTGGCAGTGGCGCATTACTGCAAAAATGTAATTGTTGTACTTGTCTGAGGATGTGACTACTAAATTAAGTGTGCTTGTGAAACAATTAACATGTAGTCCCCCCCACTTTCACACAGAGTGATGTCTACATTGAGTGCTGACTATTTTCACCTTACCTCCCAATATGAGAGTTTTTGTTTTGCTGGTCTCAGTAAAGTTCGACTTGAAAACAAACCCTGTAGATGTTGGCCGTGGTGCATTCATGAAACAATGTCATGATTCATTGTACTTGTTTGAGGACTTGACTACTAAATTGTGTTTTGTGAAACACTCAGCCTGCAGTCCCAGCCCACTTTCACACAGACTGAGGTCTACATTGAGTGCTGACAATTTTCACCTTGTCTCCATAATACAAGAGTTTTTGTTTTGCTGGTCTCAGTAATGTTTGACTTGAAAACAAGCCTGGGGACGTTGGCAGTGGTGCATTACTGCAAAAATGTAATTGTTGTACTCGTCTGAGGACGTGACTACTAAATGAAGTGTGCTTGTGAAACAATTAACATGTAGTCCCCACTAGTTTCACACAGAGTGATGTCTATATTGAGTGCCGACAATTTTCACCTTGTGTCCATAATACGAGAGTTTTTGTTTTGCTGGTCTCAGTAAAGTTCGACTTGAAAACAAACCCTGTAGATGTTGGCAGTGGCGCATTCATGAAACAATGTCGTGATTCGCTATACTTGTTTGAGGACTTGACTACTAAATTGTGTTTTGTGAAACACTCAGCCTGCAGTCCCCCCACTTTCACACAGAATGATGTCTATATTGAGTGCCGACAATTTTCACCTTGTCTCCATAATACAAGAGTTTTTGTTTTGCTGGTCTTAATAGAGTTTGACTTGAAAACAAGCCTGTGGATGTTGGCCGTGGTGCATTACTGAAAAAATGTATTTGTTGTAATCATCTGAGAATGTGACTACTAAATTAAGTGTGCTTGTGAAACAATTAACACGAAGTCCTCCCCTACGTTCACACAGAGTGATGTCTACATTGAGTGCCGACAATTTTCACCTTGTCTCCATAATACGAGAATTTTTGTTTTGCTTGTCTCAGTAATGTTTGACTTGAAAACAAGCCTGGGGACGTTGGCAGTGGCGCATTTCTGCAAAATGTAATTGTTGTACTCGTCTGAGGACGTGACTACTAAATTAAGTGTGCTTGTGAAACAATTAACATGTAGTCCCCCCACTTTCACACAGAGTGATGTCTACATTGAGTGCCGACAATTTTCACCTTGTCTCCATAATACGAGAATTTTTGTTTTGCTGGTCTCAGTAAAGTTCAACTTGAAAACAAACCCTGCAGATGTTGCCAGTGGTGCATTCATGAAACAATGTCGTGATTCGCTGTACTTGTTTGAGGAGTTGACTACTAAATTGTGTTTTGTGAAACACTCAGCCTGCAGTCCCAGCCCACTTTCACACAGAGTGATGTCTATATTGAGTGCTGACAATTTTCACCTTGTCTCCCAATACGAGAGTTTTTGTTTTGCTGGTTTCAGTAGAGTTTGACTTGAAAACAAGCCTGTGGATGTTGGCAGTGGTGCATTACTGAAACGATGTTGTGATCCGTTGTACTCGTTGCAGGACGTGCCCACTAAATTAGGTGTGTTTGTGTGTAGTCCCAGCCTCACATCCAGTGATGTCTATATTGCGCGCCAACAATTTTCTCCTTCGCATCCTTATGCAGACACTGGAGAACGTCTCAGTTCGTCATGTTATAGCTTAGTTCTGCTTTTTCAATCAGGCTTTTAAATTCCCTGCTTTCGACTTTTTCGTTTTCCCTTATGTTTCATCTCAGGAATGGGGTAATGTCATGAAATACAAAGATGCGAGGCATTTTATAAGGATTTTTTTTCTCTTATACTGGTAATTCAATAGATTTGTTCAAAACATTTTAAACATGAATCACAATACACTTTTAAAATTTAAAATGCATCCACCTAAGTCATTCTGTTTGCATGTTTAAAAATTTGTTAACCATATATCTAATATTTCTAGACAGACTAAATTTCAGGGATTATCACCGACACTGTTAATCCAAAAATGAGCGTTGAGCATTTGCTTTATTTGACGTCTAATGCATTCTGACAAGAAGGCTTGAAAGCTGAAATATCTTTTTTGTTTACAGTTATATCCTTCCTTTCAGTTTGACAGATTTCCTTTTGCTCAAACACATCAAATGAAAAATTCTATAGATTCCATTGCACCATTTTACGTGGAAAATTACAAATGCCAAACTGTTTACCCAAAGAAAATGAAGACCCATGAGGACAGACAAAAAAAGCATCAAAAGGGAACAGTTAAATTGCCCATCTGTCAATTTCTATGCTGTTGTCCTGCACTTGAAAATAAGAAATGCATTTTCTATTACTCTCTATAACGAATTCCTTTCTTTCTTGTCACAAATGGTCAAAATTCATTATAGGCAGCATATACTGTAAGTATACATGAATGGATAAAGATGATAGCCCGGGCGTTCATTTTGTATCCAAGAAGCCATATGAACCTTGTCCACCGTGCTGTTCATCAGTCTTCTGTGCTGAAAGGTAAATAATTAATGCAAATCCAGATTGCATTGAAACATTCAGTTATTTTAATAGCTGAATAATTACGTGAATTAAATTCTTAACAAAATCATAATGAGCACTTTACTGAAGGTGAAGTACTTTTTTACAAGTACAGTAGATAATATGGAGAGTGCTACCAGGAGGACGATACCTCAGAAGTGAAAGGAATTGTATAAGAAAAAATCAGGAGTGCTCTCCCCTCAACTTTCTTGTACACTCATATATGGGGATGGATATTTGAGGAGTAAACTGCAAGACAATGATTATATTTTTATAGTATGTACAATATTGAACGAACAACAACAAATCAAATTAAATTGATAATATATTGAACAATTATTATCAAAGTAAAGTTGAATAAATCAGACTCTGCAACTGCATGAATAAAAGGTAAAGTGCCACTTCCGGTTAGCAGAAATAGCTCAAAAGTTTATAGAAATCTACATTTGTACCTAATACTTGTATGCAAATACTTGTATACTTTCAATGTACTTGTATATTTGTAATTTTGTACTTGTATATTTGTATTTTGAATATTTGTATATCTTTACTGCGGTGGGTTGGCACCCTGCCCAGGATTGGTTCCTGCCTTGTGCCCTGTGTTGGCTGGGATTGGCTCCAGCAGACCTCCGTGACCCTGTGTTCGGATTCAGCAGGTTGATGGATGGATGGATGGATGTATATTTTTATACTTGTATACAGTAATCCCTCCTCCATCGCGGGGGTTGCGTTCCAGAGCCACCCGCGAAATAAGAAAATCCACGAAGTAGAAACCATATGTTCATGTGGTTATTTTTATATATTTTAAGCCCTTATAAACTCTCCCACACTATTAGAAACATTTCCCGCACAATTATACAGCATAAACCCTTTGTATTCTCTTAGATATTAGGTAAGATTCGTTGAAATTATGTATGTAAACACAGTTTACATACAGTAAAACCTAAATATTATTTTAAAGATATCGAGCATCTCTGATATCACATATGTTACAGCCATTACGACAGACAGGCCACCAGCAATAAATACGTACAATGCAAGAAAAATTGTATACAATAAAATGTGTGTACAGTGACACTAAACTATGTACATGTAATAAGTATTGTATGCAAATAATTAATTATGGTTACTCACCAACAATGACACGACGACTTGTCCGATAATGATGAGTTTAATTTTACTGCACAACAAAGGATGGCGTTACAGCTCTACTAAAGGAGCCTCTTCAGGCGACTGTTTAGCACCGCCGTTGTTCTTCTTCCAGCAGTCTTCAATCCAAATCCCTAAAGCAGATTCCATCCAGACTACTGCCTTACAACGTCCACTTGCAACTCATTTTGCGCCCTGGTTAAAAGACACTGCGGCCGTAGATCTTATATGCTTTTCCTCCTTTTTAAATAAAAAGAATCGTGGACTCATTTATGCTGTAATGGTGTCCTGCAGCTGTGTAGCTGTTTCCTTCCTTCAACATATCCAAAACTTTTACCTTTTCTGCAATCATTTGCATCTTCTGTTGGCGCTTGTGCACGTTAATTCTGAATGAGTGAGATTAGTACTTCCTGGTTAATGCCGCACTCCGTTGCTGAGCCAATCAGCAGCACACAGGAACTTAACCGCATGCTCTGATTGGGTAGCTTCTCAGCCATCCCTTGTTTCAATTCAAATGCGTCCCTTGTTTCAATGCAAATGGGCAAATCAACTGAGGAAGCACACGTACTGTAGACCGCAGACATCCGCGAAGCAGTGAAAAATCCGCGATATATATTCACATATGCTTACATTTAAAATCCGCGATGGAGTGAAGCCGCGAAAGACGAAGCGTGATATAGCGAGGGATCACTGTACTTTCAATTTTACTTTCAAAAGTGCCACTTCCGGTTAGCAGAAATAGCTCAAAAGTTGATAGAAATCTACATTTGTACCTAATACTTGTATGCAAATACAGTACTTGTATACTTTCAGTTTGAAAGTATATGCATTGTGTGCTGAGCAATATATAGTAAAATGTATGCACAAATGTTTGTGGTAATAAAAGACTTTACTCTGATTACAAAACTGTAGTCCTTGCTTCTGAACAATAGTTGCTCTAATTTATATTGATGTCCTCCAATTATATCACACTCATTTCAAAAGAAACGGGTGGCATAGTGGTTAAGACTTTGGACTTCAAATCCCACCGCTGACACCAATGTGTGAACACACGAAATTCACTTCACCTGCCTGTGCTGCAATTGGAAAAACAAAACAAATGTAGTCGATCATATCTCAAATGTTTTAAAGGCCTCTGTCTAATAATACATGAAAACATGAAGTTTTGAAAGAGATTAAAACAAGACTAGAAAGAGATTGGTGGCACGGTGGCACAGTGGGTAGCGCTGCGGATTCACTTCCCGGGTCCTCCCTGTGTGGAGTTTGCATGTTCACCCTGTGTCTGTGTGTGTTTCCTCCGGGTGCTTTGGTTTCCTCCCACAGTCCAAAGACATGCAGGTTAGGTGCATTGGTGATCCTAAATTGTCCCTAGTGTGTGCTTGGTGAGTGTGTGTGTGTGTGTGAGCCCTGTGGTGGGCTGGCGCCCTGCCAGGGGTTTGTTTCCTGCCTTGCGCCCTGTGTTGGCTGGGATTGGCTCCAGCAGACCCCCGTGACCCTGTAGTTAGGATATAGCGGGTTCGATAATGGATGGATGGATAGAAAGAGATCTCACAAAATATAACACGCTTTTCAAAACCAATTCTCCAGGACTCCTTTTACCTCCATAGTATCTTAGATCTCCTTTAAGTCTAAAGCTGGATCTCCTAAGGAAGTGTAGGAGAGATATATGTGACAAAGTTGCTTATTAAATGAAACATAAATGAGAATATCTTTAAGTCTCACGAGTGATCAAAAATAATCTTTCAACATTAAAATATTCCCGTGGGAAGAGCTGATTAAGTTAACTGGCCCAGTAAGGACGTGTGATCAGTGTGCTCTGTGACTCCCTGTAATGAACCCACGTCCGGCACTGCTTTCCAGTTTGGGCTTTCCATAAGCTTCTCGGGAACCTGATCTGGATAAGGAGGTGGATTCATTTTATTCTAAATATACACCTTGGACACATGGGAAAACTCCTCTGTTACTTCATTGATGCAAAGAATGGCAAATACTAACAAGACTGACAGCTTGGAGAGGACTTTCAGTGCTAGCCTTGAGCAATCAGCCTCTGCCACTCTGGTTTTAAAGCAAGCCAGCACTGCAATCCTGGACGTTGCCTTCATTGTTTATAAAATGCAGATAAATAGTAAAGAAGATTGGAGGCCAACTTTTTGTTCTTTATTTTATTTCGCCTTATACAATTTCTTGTATTAGGAATTTGTTAGTTTTCGCATACCCCTTGGGGTCAGAGAGCAGGGTCCGCCATTGTACAGCACCCCTGGAGCAATTACAGGTTAAGGGTCTTGCTCAAGGGCCCAGCAGAGTAGGATCTCTTTTGGCAGTGATGGGGATTCTAACCCGCAACCTTCTGGATATCAGCACAGATCCTTAGCCTCAGAGCCACCACTCCGCCCTTGAACTTGGCTTACATCAACTGGATTCTGGCTTGTGCAAGGAGTGTAGACTTCACATCAGTTGGGAGTTTGTATTTGCTTCATCTATCTATCTATCTATCTTTCTATCTATCTATCTATCCTGCCAACTATACTAAAATGATCTATCTATCTATCTATCTATCTATCTATCTATCTATCTATCTATCTATCTATCTATCTATCTATCTATCTATCTATCTATCTATCTATCTATCACGTGAAACTCTACGACCCAAGCTCAACAATATATATATATATATGGGCGGCACGGTGGTGCAATGGTAGCGCTGCTGCCTCGCAGTTAGGAGACCTGGGTTCGCTTCCGGGGTCCTCCATGCGTGGAGTTTGCATGTTCCCCCCGTGTCTGCGTGGATTTCCTCCGGGCGCTCCGGTTTCCTCCCACAGTCCAAAGACATGCAGGTTAGGTGGATTGGCGATTCTAAATTGGCCCTAATGTGTGCTTGGTGTGTGGGTGTGTTCGTGTGTGTCCTGCGGAGATGCAGTCGGATCACCTGCTGTCTTTCTGCTCCTGCTGGCGAGCTGCGTGTTCTGCTTGTCACACTTTGCATCGATCATTTAAAAGCCTGTACAGCAGCTGACCTTTTGCCACTTCGTGTTTCTACCGCACATGTTGTGAAGGAGGTGGGGGGGCTGAATGGACATTAAGGAGATGCGCTCAGCTCATCTGCTGGCTTGCTACAGCTGGTGAGATGCGTGTTCTGCTTGTCGTTGTTTTAAGAGTTGGGAGCACATGAAGTGTGTCTGCCAAAAGCATTTCAACAACTGTGAGGTTAGATGTCCGTGAACTTGTTTTAAATTGTTTGTAAGTAGGCCGTGATGTGCAAAAGTCACCGTCTCACGGGTTTTGCTTCCTAAGGTTGTAATGTCTAGTCTCGCGTGTCGTCAAAGTGTCTCTCCGAGATGATCAAGTCTCGATCGCTTTGCTCAACCCCCCCCGGATGCTCGTCTCTCCTGCTCGCGTTGTGAAGGGGGAGCTGAACGCACGCTAAGGAGATGCGGACGGGTCATCTGCTGGCTTGCTACTAGCTGCTGCCGAGGTTCGTGTTCTGCTTGTTGCGCTGCGCGTCGATCATTTAAAAGCCTGTACAGCAGCTGTCCTTCTGTCTCACTGCCTTGTCTCGAGTGACGTTAAAGTGTTTCTCGCGGGACGTCTTATTGTCTTCCGAGAAGATCACGTCTCATCTCCCTGGTCTCCCTGCCAGGATTTTTTTTTATAATAGAGAGATGTATACTAGCTGTCCCCTGTGGCTCCGTCCTCTTAGTAGTGAAACAGGACAAACTTTAAAAATCAATAAACAAACAGGTATCGCTAGTCAAGCGGAGGCAAGGTGCGATCCAAAACGCGGCAAGAGGTAGACCGATTCAAAAGGAGGCTGGCGCATGAGTGAGGAGAGTCCTGCAAGACTCCCCACTCCTGACGTCATGCTTCCCCCTCCTCTCGGCCTGCCGCCTCTGTCCCAGATTAGCGCGAATATGTCACTCCTGTAACCGAACTATGATACTTAGCATGATGAGAGATGTCACAAAGTCAACAGGAATGTTCAAGCAAATTATAGCAAAAAAACCCGATCTAAATCCGTTAAGAAGTTCTCTCGTTCACTAGCTAAGCGGAGGCAAGGCACACTCCGATGCTGGCATGTGAGTGAGGAGGGCCCTGCCCGGCTGTCCACTCCCGAAATCACGCTTCCTCCTCCCCTCGGCCTGCTGCCTCTGTCTCGGATTAGCGCGAATATGTCGCTCCTGTAACCGAACTATGATACTTAGCATGATGAGAGATGTCACAAAGTCAACAGGAACGTTCAAGCAAATTATAGCAAAAAAACCCGATCTAAATCTCTCGTGAAAAGCAGACAGACGTACAGACAGAGAGACAGACATTGGATTTTATATATAGAGAGATGTGGTATGGAAGCTCTTTTCTTTGTTCACACATATTGTTTTTATGAATGGATAAAGCTTTATTGCAAAAATACCAATGGTTAAAACTGTCCATTATGGCCATGCACACGTATCATCTACACACCCATGTCATGGTATGTCATTCGGTCCAAATGTGCATGAACATTTTTTTTTTTTAGCACATATATAACCGCTGATCCTCTCGTGCACTGTGAGTAGTCGTCTAGCCACAATTTCTAAAAATCATGCACTGTACGTCCGGCGTTAACATGTTAATTTCATACCCCTTAAAACTGTCCCCTGTGTGCACATGCGTCACACGCTACAATCCCATAAGAAAAGTATCTGCTTGGTCCCACATTCAGAGCGGAGTGGTGGCTCTGAGGCCTAAGGATCTGTGCTGGTATCCAGAAGGTTGCTGGTTCGAATCTCCATCACTGCCAAAAAAGAGATCCTACTCTGCTGGGCCCTTGAGCAAGACCCTTAACCTGTAATTGCTCCAGGGGCGCTGTACAATGGCTGACCCTGTGCTCTGACCCCAAGGGGTATGCAAAAACTAACAAATTCCTAATACAAGAAATTGTATAAGGCAAAAAAGAACAGTAACCCCAAACAAACTGACAAAGCCATAGAGATCTGTCTTCAGTAAAATGAAGGAGAAGGAATTCTGCAATAGATGGCATGGCCGCCACACAACCCTGACCTCACCATCATCAAGGCTATCTGAGATGACCTGGAAAGACAAAAGCAAGCAGATGATGGTGAAAGTGGGCAGAAGAACTGGGATAAGTGGAATAAGAGGCTGGGGACAAATGACAGACAGACAGAGTGGACCTGAGAGAGCTGAAGACGTTTTAAAGGCAAAGGGTAAGTGCGCCAAATACAGACCCGGGATTTATTATTTTACTGCTCTCCAGAGTAAATTCTTTTGAAATTTTGTAAGCTTTTCATTACATTCCAAGGTATCTTTGCTTTACAGAACTGTTTTAAATCTGCTTTTAACTCAGTAATGTGTATATATTGTCACACACGTGCATTTGGGAGACAACGTAAAGGCTCATCTGATTTTAATTCCACCCTGAGTTGAGGGTTGGCACTGTTGCCCATTTCTTACCCTCCTTTCTCCCCTACAGATCAGATGACCGACAGTCCCAATGATGTCACTTCCGGGTCATGGTCCCTTGGCTCCACCCCTTCCAGTCTGGCTTCTTCTTAAGGGGTGTCGCCGCCATTTTGTGCCAACTGTCTGAAAAGACCTTATTGCTATTGTAAACTATTTTGTTGTTTTTTTCAGACAGTTATATGGGGTTCACCTTCAAGATGCCCCAGCTCTTTATCTTGTCTGGTCTCCTGTTTTACAATATGTATGGTGTATGTAAAACAAAGCTTACTGGGGTGATTTTCCTCAGAATCAATTGGTTTTTCACCAGCTAAAAATTTAAAAATGCTGCCAAATTGAATTCAGATTGAGCGATTTGTTTCAGAGTTATATGTTGATCACAGACACATCCTGTTTTACACACACACACACACACACAACACTGGAAAGCAAAATCTACTTGAGTGATTCTGTTTAAAATCAACAGCTTTCTAGCATTTCATTCAAACTAAATATCGCATCCAAGGACTCGCGTTCTGTCAATCGGACAGACACGCAAACATCAATCTGACAATGCTGGACGAATGGCCAAGTCCAAATATGAACACGTATGTGTCAATGATATATTAGTACACAAAGGGAAAGTGAACAGGAAAAACAAGAAGCGTAAAATAAAAGAGTCCGCTTGCAAGGAGGAGTCGCCATTCCTGATTAATACCAAATGACTAATGACTTCAGCTTCTATCCATGCTAATAATAAATCAAACTCATCGCTTTTTCTCCATTAGCAAATTTAATTGTACTTTCCTTCCCACAGGCATTAAAAGCAAATTTATTCTCCACTGACGGCAGCACGAGCAGAAACTTTGTCAATCTGACTTTGTTTCACAGTGTCTTAATATATTCTGGCTGTTAATGTAAAGAGTGAGAAACAAATAAATAAACTGGGAAAAGTATTGATATGGTATTTATTAATCTGACCTTGTCACATATTTCATGTCTGAGCTCATATCCGTGTGAAGATTGTCTATAAGGGGCCAAGAAAAAAAAAATGTTTTAATTGAGGCCTAGGTATTTCTATTAAAGGTTTTTCAGTACATGCTGTGGTGGAGAAAAGGAAGCAGCAGGGTGATGCCAAATGCTTGGGGTGCCAATCCTGCTTAATTAAACAAAAAACAATCAAGAATATCAATGAAAAATATGTGACTTAGTGGGCTGTTTGTGAGGTATAAATGTTCTCTCAGAATCACTTTGACTGCAAGCTCTGGTCTTGATCTGCACAGTAGCAAGTTCAGCACCAAACTGAGACGCCACTTTCTGGGAGCGTTCTGCTTTTATACCGGGTGGAACCGGAAGAGGCGGGACTTCCTTTGCTTCAGTGCCCTCAAGGGGTGGCTTCTCAAGGCTTGTATGTTAAAAAGGAGACAAGACCATTAGTGACAGCGCCTCCTCTTGTCCTGGGGTGGTACTACTTACTTTAGGCAATCTATCTTACTTTAGGAAATGTCGATCTACATGCTTCCGTTAGGTCAGATTATCTCAGGGCATAACGTGAGTTACCACAGCTATGCTGATGACACGCATTTATCAATAGCGCCTGACGACCCCGACTCTGTTGTTTCACTAACACAATGTCTTACTTGTGTTTCTAAATGGATGAATAGTAATTTTCTCAAGCTAAATAAAGAGAAAACTGAAATTTTAGTGATTGGCAATAATGGATATAGATAGATAGATAGATAGATAGATAGATAGATAGATAGATAGATAGATAGATAGATAGATAGATAGATAGATAGATAGATAGATAGATAGATAGATAGATAGATACATTATTAATCCCAAGGGGAAATTCACATACTCCAGCAGCAGCATACTGATAAGGAAACAATATTAAATTAAAGAGTAATAACAATGCAGGTATACAGACAGACAATAACTTTGTATAATTTTAACATTTACCGTCCTACCCCGGGTGGAATTGAAAAGTCGCATTGTGTGGGGGAGGAACAATCTCCTCAGTCTGTCAGTGGAGGAGGATGGTGACAGCAGTCTGTCGCTGAAGCTGCTCCTCTGTCTGGAGATGATCCTGTTCAGTGGATGCAGTGGATTCTCTGTTATTGACAGGAGTCTGCTCAGTGCCCGTCGCTCTGCCACGGATGTCAAACTGTCCAGCTCCATGCCTACTATAGAGCCTGCCTTCCTCACCAGTTTGTCCAGGCGTGAGGCGTCCTTCTTCTTAATGCTGCCTCCCCAGCACACCACCGCGTAGAAGTGGGCACTCGCCACAACTGTCTGATAGAACATCTACAGCATCTTATTGCAGATGTTAAAGGATGCCAGCCTTCTAAGGAAGAATTGTCGGATTAATGAGGTTATTAGAAACAAACTTGATGTATTAGGATTTAAAGTCAAGACGGAGGTAAAGAATTTAGGGGTAACTGTTGACTGTAATCTGAAATTTAAATCGCATATTCATCAGACCACTAGGACAGCATTTTTTCACTTAAGAAACATAGCAAAAGTTAGACCTCTTATAACATTGAAGATGCTGAGAAATGAGTTCACGCTTTTGTTTTCAGTCGACTAGACTACTGTAACGCACTCCTCTCAGGACCACCCAAAAAAGACATCAATCGTTTGCAACGAGTGCAGAATGCAGCTGCTAGAATCTTAACTAATCTTAATCTTAACTTGTCCTCACAGGTGGCACAGTCGTAGTGCTGCTGCTTTGCAGTAAGGAAACTGTGGAAGATTGTGGGTTCGTTTCCCGGTTCCTCCCTGTGTGGATAGCGCTTTGAGTACTGAGAAAAGTGCTATATAAATGTAATGAATTATTATTAACTAGGAAAAGAAAATCTGAGCACATTTCTGCAGTTTTGATGTCACTGCACTGGCTACCTGTGTCATTCAGGATTGACTTTAAAATACTGCTGACTGTGAGAAACAAGATTCTCTAGTCTGATGAAACCAAGATTGAAGTGTTTGGTCTCATTTTTTCAGGAAACCAAGCACCACTAATCATCTGTGCAATACCATTACCACAGTGAAGCATGGTGATGGTGGTGGCACCTGAAGTGCATGTGGACATTAGTATCATATTTCTACGATGCCCTTCAGTGTCTGGAGTATGCGCTCATTTACTTTCTTAAATGGTGCCGCAGAGATAACGGTGCCAAATATGTCACTTAATGGACTGACCGGCTGTGGAAGTAGGACACTTCTCATGTTGTACTCTGTTGTAGAAGACATTCTTATCTAAGACATATTTTTGGAGCAACTCCGAGGAGCAATTCTGAGATGCTTGATAAATATGGGCGCTGGTCTTCAAAATTCTCAAAGACACCGATAAAATACAAGTAGATCCTGCTAAATTCTTTTGACTTAATGGTGAATCCAATATATGTGAATACCAGTGAAAATTAAGGACTGTAGGACTGAAGTTAGGAATTACATTTTACTCATCAAATTGTGGGAAGCTGGAACCATGACAACCTCTGCATAAGACCTTGGGAGAAGTTAACTATTGGCTACACAATCAAACTTGATGGTTTGTATTGTCTCTTCTTGTGTGTCGAATGTCTTATGTTCCCATGTTCTAGATACAATATACTGCCTGTAAACCTCAAAGACCCCATTCCTAGTGAAGACCACTGACATCACTCCTGTCCTAAATTGAACTCTACTTCCAGCACCGTTCATCAAAAAACAAGACGAAGCAGCTCTCCTTGCAGTGATGAAACTAACAGGACCCCAATCCTTTATAATCAAACTCTTATTTTACTTATATAAACACTGTACATCTCCTTTAACCCACACATTTAAAAATAAATAAGAAGATGAAAGGTAAAGTCCTGGGGTCATTTCAATCCATCAGAGCTCATTGACATCAATGTCACAATATTATACAATCGACACTTCGGGTTATAAATTGCCTCATTATTGTTCATAACATATACTTGTGTCATTGTGACTAATAACCTATTTTGCTTGGAGACATAAAGTATGACATACTGTAAGTTACCCGGGCACTACAATAGTGAATAGAGCCCAGCTTTGAACCCTGGTCTGGAAATTGCAACTTCTCAATAAGCTTTCTCTGGATACACTCGTTTTCACCTTAAAAGACTTCCTTATTAGTTTGACTGGAATTGCCATATTAACTGAGTAGGCTCTGAGACGAAGGAATAACCAACCCAGGACTGGAGAAGACAGACATGCAGCCAAAAGCTACTGGTGTGGCTTTTGGTTACTCATTACTACAACCTGGATCAGAGGAACCTGATTGTGGACCTGAATGTACTCATTACTAGTAATGCGCAGAACGATTTGAGCAAAATTGAATTTGCAGTGAGACTGTGTTTCACTTTCCAAAAAAATAGTCTATCTATCTATCTATCTATCTATCTATCTATCTATCTATCTATCTATCTATCTATCTATCTATCTATCTATCTATCTATCTATCTATCTATCCTGCCAGCCAACTATACTAAAATGATCTATCTATCTATCTATCTATCTATCTATCTATCTATCTATCTATCTATCTATCTATCTATCTATCTATCTATCTATCTATCTATCTATCTATCCTGCCAACTATACTAAAATTATCTATCTATCTATCTATCTATCTATCTATCTATCTATCTATCTATCTATCTATCTATCTATCTATCTATCTATCCTGCCAACTATACTAAAATCTATCTATCTATCTATCTATCTATCTATCTATCTATCTATCTATCTATCTATCTATCTATCTATCTATCTATCTATCTATCTATCTATCTATCTAAACAGGATTAAGTTTTGCAAAACTTTTCATCACACAGAGAATCAAAGACACATGGAATAATTTGCCAAGTATTGTGGTAGTTATGAAGCTTTTGGGGGACCTTCAAAATGCAAGAGTTGGGTGAACAGTGGTTGACGAGCTGCGTTGGGCTGGATGAGCTCTTATCGTTGTAATTGTTTTAATGTTCTAGTTTAATTTAATGTTGTAAGTGATTTTGATTATAGATGGATGAATATACCAACCTAAGCATACGTCTTGTCAAGGCACTATGTAAAAGCGGTCGGGATTGTCCTTCCGTCCCGTGAGTGCAAAGCGTAGCGGTATTCTGCTTATCACAGACTTACTGCTTGCGGCTTGCGGTACGAAGCAACGCGATGTGAGCAGAGTTCTGGTGCTCCCATTGTTCCCTTGCTTTTGTGCGCGTTCTTGGAGATTAGGTAGGCTATTTTTAGATTTGTATACAAAGAAATTTTGTCCTGCCTTGCTTCTTCTAACTTGGTCACTTTATTAGCACTCATTCATTGACTTTTGCGACATGACGAAAGGCAAAGCCCTCACTGACTCACTAATTCTCCAACTTCCCGTGTTAGGTAGAAGGCTGAAATTTGGCAGGCTCATTCCTTACAGCTTACTTACAAAAGTTAAGCAGGTTTCATTTCGAAATTCTACGCGTAACAGTCACAACTGAATCCTACTTACGTACATACTGTATATACATCCATAGCCTGCAGCTCGGTCGCCGTGTGAGGCGGGGTTGCGTCCTGCGTCCTGCGTCCCCCGGCCTCCCATGTAGTTGGCTGCGTGCCTATTTTACACGTTTGGAGAACCGCCAATGCCTCTTAAACATCTTAGATTCACAGGTCACGGTTTGAGTAGTGGACACTTTGATGTTTATGAATGTTTCAACTCTCAAAAGCTGGATGCGAAGTTATCGATGAAACTTGTTGTATGCTTACAACGCTTGACAGATGCCGAATGTCACTTCAACACAAGTCCTGCAAATACTAACGTAATTGAAACAAACCATGAAACTCAAACCGATTATGACAGCAGCAAATCCAAGCTGTGAGAAAACAGTAAAAAGGAGGCGTGTCAGACGTCGTGGTACATTTTCTGATGCAGCTAGGTGGAAACAACTTCGTGACGCTGCCGCCAAATACTCGCAGAAAAATCCACAAGTTAATAGAGACGCTGCCACTAAATATTCACACGCAAATCCACAAGTTAATAGAGCTTCTGTTTCTAGGTACGATCCCAATAATAAAAAGTGGCTCATACAAAAACAACAGGTTTGGCTCAAAAAACCCAATTATGGATTTGCGTACAGCCACCGAAACTTTGTAATGGCACGAGACTTCAGGTCATGTGTCTGCAAAAGAACCTAATTGAGGCAACTATTTTTACTGGCAGTGGAGAGCTTTTTATTCCTCGCATCCCCGTTATACCCTCTGATCTCCCATTTCAATTCAAACGCCTCCAATTTCCAGTAAGGCTCTGCTTTGCAATGACAATTAAGTCTCAGGGACAAACCCTACAAAAGGTTGGCATTGATTTGAGGCGAGATTGCTTTTCACATGGCCAACTATACGTTGCATGCTCAGGAGTAAGCTCAGCACACAGTTTGGTCATATTACAACCGGAGGGGCGAACTGACAACGTGGTATACAAAGAGATCCTTAACAAATAATTATTTGTATATTTTCCCTCAGTTTAAAAATGTTTACTTTTCTTCTTAATAAAAATTTTAAGGCAGTACTTCACCACTGCAAAGCGCGGGTATTTTGCTAGTTTTTAATAATTCTCGTTAGCATATCTCACAGACTTTGTTAATCAAGGACTAAGATGTTTACAACAAAGCAAAACACCTCATAGACTGTTAACTCCAGCTTACATAGAAAAAAAGTAAGAAGAAGATTTCAAAAATAAACATCAGTAACTTCTGAAGGAAAATCATGAATTTAGTCAACACATCCATTTTAAGCAGCAAATGATATTACTCTTTCACCTATGCAATATGAGTAAGAGCCCTGAGCGATATTGATTTGTTTTAATTACATCAAATGATTTTTTGGTAACTGGAACAAACTGCCTGTGGAAATGATGGATTTTGAGGGACAAAGTACTATGCAAAATATTGAGAACAAAGAAAATGGTAAAGCAAATGGATCCATCCAGAGAGACAGTTGGAGATCTGTACTGCAACCTGTGGATTGTAAGAAGAAAGTGAGAGGAAGGTCTGTGCATCAACAGCATAGAGGTGGTAGAAGAAGCCATGAGTCAAAATATCATCTGCTATGTGGCAAACGCAGGGAGAAAAGAGACATGGACCCAACACTGAACCCTTGAGGCACACCTGTGGAGAGTTTCTGTGACCAACTCATGGAGTTAGACCAGGAGACAATACAATACAATACAATTTATTTTTGTATAGCCCAAAATCACACATGAAGTACTGCAACGGGCTTTAACAGGACCTGCCTCTTGACAGCCACCCCAGCCTTGACTTTCTAAGAAGACAAGGGAAAACTCCCAAAAAAACCCTTGTAGGGAAAAAATGGAAGAAACCTTGGGAAAGGCAGTTCAAAGAGAGACCCCTTTCCAGGTAGGCTGGGCATGCAGTGCGTGTCAAAAATCCTCAATAGAGTATAAAAATAAAAATTTTACAAGTACAGACCAGAATTTAACAGTAGATGATATCACATAATATGATTTGGATTTGTTCAGAGTCCTGGAGACCTCAGCCATCAAGCTGCCTCCCCCATTTGGCCATTCTACAGCTGAAATTTTGATTGACTAGTCAATCCGATGAAAGGACCCCTCCTTCCCACGATTGCTGTGATCCTCCATCAGGGATGACTTTATCTTAGGCAGGCAAAACAACTTGGCAGGTGATTAGTGGCACCAAATGGCACATTTGAGTACCGAGAAGAGAAACAGAATAGGTGAGGGTTAGCAACAAATTATAACTATCATGTTACTTATGTTTTAGTGCTAATGACTGACAACAGAGATGCAGTCTGCACAGTTAATCAGCAGCTCTAGTCAGGGTGTGCTAAACTGAAGTCGTGAGTCTTCAGCCGGGATTTTAAAGCTGAGACCGAAGGGGCATCTCTTATAGTAGCAGGCAGACCACTCCACAGTTTAGGGGCCCTGTAACTAAAAGCTCGACCTCCCATTGTTATTTTATTAATCCTTGGAATCCTAAGCAGACCAGCATCTTGAGCTCTTAATGTACGTTCTGGTTTGTAAGTCATGATAAGTTCAGACAAGTAAGTTGGACTTCTGCCATTTAATGCTTTATATGTTAAAAGGAGGATTTTGAAATCTTCCCTAAACTTAACCGGGAGACAGTTGAAGGACTTAAGGACTGGAGCTATGTGTTCGTATTTTCTTGTTCTTGTAATAATTCTAGCAGCAGCATTTTGGATTAACTGGAGGCTGTATAAAGAACAGTTTGAACGTCCAGTGAACACCGCATTGCAGTAGTCAATCCTACTAGAAATAAATGCATGAATTAATTTCTCTGAATCCTGCTTATTTAGAAAACGCCTTAATTTCCCAACATTTTTAAGATGGAAGAAACATGATTTGGACAACTTTGTAATATGCGCTTTAAATGACATGCTAGAGTCGAAAATAACTCCTGATTCAGTGAAATTAACGGTGAGTTAAATGATGACAAAATATTGCTGTGATCAGCGTCATTCCCTCCAACAATTAACATCTCTGTTTTATTGGTATTTAAACACAAGTAGATCTCATCCATCCACTCCTTTAATTCACTAAAACAACTAATTAAAGACAGCATTGGAGAAACTTCATTACATCCATCCATCCATCCATCCATTTTTCAACCCGCTGAATCCAAACACAGGGTCACGGGGGTCTGCTGGAGCCAATCCCAGGCAACACAGGGCACAAGGCAGAACTAATCCCGGGCAGGGTGCCAACCCACCACAGAAGTTCACTACATCTAAATGAAAAGTATAGCTGGGTGTCATCTGCATACAAGAGAAAATTAACACGATGTTTCCTAATGTGAGATCCCAGTGGAAGTGAAAACAGTAAAGGTCCCAGTACTGAGCCCTGCGGGACACCATATTGAACTTCTGTGTATAATGATGGAGTCCTGTAAGCACATTTCTGTACATATTGGAATCGATTTGATAAATAAGAACTAAACCAAGCGAGCACAATGCCTGTAAGGCCAACATCATTTTCTAGCCCTGTGCAGTATAATAGAATGGTCAATGGTGTCAAATGCTGCGCTTAAGTCTAACAACATAATTACAGTGGAGTTTCCTTCATCAGAGGATATCAGAATGTCGTTTACATCACGCGTTAGTGCCGTTTCTGTACTATGACCAGTGCGGAAACCAGACTGGAGTTTCTCAAATAAATTGTAATACGTAAGGTGTGACTGAAGCTGATTGGTGACTATTTTTTCTAGTATTTTAGAGAGAAAGGGTAAATTTGAAACAGAACTATGATTATTAAGTATATGTGGGTCTAGGTCTGAATTTTTAAGTAATGGTTTAACACAAAGGGTATCATCCAAAAAGGTAGGGACTTGAACTATTCCAAAGCAGAACCGTCATTTTAGTGTTTGTTGAGGGAAGTGGTACTACAGTGTGTTACCATGTTAGCCAATAAAAGGTGTCATTTTCCTTGACTTCTCACTACATCGAGGGATGTGGTTAACGGTATTGAACACTGATGAAAGTTCAAGAAGGATGAAGAAACAGGAGAGAGAAGCAGTTCCGGAACAGGTCGGTATCTTGTCCGAGATGGACGTGTAGTCGAGTCGATTGAGCGGAACAGGCTGGAACATGGCTCAGGCAAACGTATGGAACATGTGAATGTGTGTGTGAACGTACAATGTGCATGTGCCACAAAGCTGAGTTTGTTGGCTTGGGTTAAGTGAGAAGTGAGGTGCATTCAAGCGTCAAAAAAATCTAAAAGTTCATGCATGGGTCATCTCATCAATTGCAAGTCACACTTGTATAAGCTTCAACATCTTCTGTAGAATTCACACCAACTCCTGTGGCTGTGGCTGAGCGTGAGCAGAGCGAGTTGCTCCACACACACACACACGTCTTTCGTATTGAGAACTAAGGTGCATGCAAGCGCCGAAAAAATGTAAAAGTGCATGCATGCGCCATCTAGTGGCTGTATCTGAGCATGAGCAGTGCCGACTGCTCCATACACATTGTAAGAAGAACGACCATCTCACTATATAAAAGCGGTTGGGATTGTCCTTCCATCCCCTGATGCGCAGTCGCCTTCTGCGCACGTCCAAAGCCGAATGCGCAGTCGCCTTCTGCGCAGCTGCCCGAAAAACCTTACGAGACCGACATCACGACAGGCGGCGGATTTACGGCCACGAAAATTTAAAGAGAAATGCGACTTCGACAGACATCCAACCCCAACATTGCGGCAGGCAGCAGATTTACGGCCGCAAAAATTGAAAGAGAAAGGCGACTTCAATTAAAGCTCTAGAGGCCTGAAAGGCGATTTCGACTACAGCTCGAGGCCTAATTACGCATTCATTCAATACACCTATATCAGGTTTGTGGTGCTTATACTTACGTTGTCGAAACGGGCTCTTTATCTAGTAAGACATTGTGAAGGGTTGGGGCAGCCACCCGTATAATTTTTCCAAGCTGCAAAATTGATGCCAAAGCACAGACATGTTCATACAACAGAGTCCAAAACAGAACTGATTCATTCTACACAAGATGGCAGCTTTAAAGGCCCGTAGAGGAAGTGGTGTCATCAGGACTGGAACCGGAAGTGACGTCGTTGGTTGCCCCAGAGCTCAGTGGGATTTCCCTAGAATGGTCTCCAAAAGATCGAGAGGGAGAATTAGTGCACCTCGCCACCCCCTGGTCTGGTGCGGAATTACATGTACTGAAGCCCTTTAGTTGTCTCCTAAACATGCGTTTGTGACAACACACATACAGGTCTTTCGTTTATACGATGGGGTACATGAAAATAACCAGAATCAAAAAAAAAAAAAAGTTTTAATAATTTTTACTTAATGAAACTTTAATCTCCTTCAAAGTGCTCTCCGTGTGAATGAATGCACTTGTCCCAACAGTTTCCACATTGGTGGAAACATTTTTGGAATCACTGAAGAGGAACGTTGTCCAAGGCCTGCAGCGATTTTTCTTTGACATCCTCCACGGTGCAAAAAACGCTTTCCTTTGAGTTCCTTTGAGGAACTCTTTGAGCAGAGATCAGGAGAGTAGGGAAGGTGACAAGAACTCCAAGACACAAAAGTCAATTCAGAAATCTCAATAGTCCGACGACGATCTTCATAAATTGCATTGCAAACTCGCTCAAGATTTTCATCATTCCTAATTGTGGAAGGCTTGGCCAGAGCTTGGTTAGTTTTCAACTGACATCGCACTTCGTTTGAACCACATAAACCACTCGTAGACCTGTGTTTTACTTAAAGCTTCCTCTTAAAAAGCAGTTTCAAGCATCACTACAGTTTCAGCACCTGTTTTCCCTAAGAGAAAACTAAATTTAACGCAGACACGCTGTTCTTTATGATCACCCATCACAAAAAATCGCAGAACACGTTTAATAAGCACCAAAGAAAAAAATGACATGGAATGGCATATGAACAATACAGAGCAACAGCACTTGGAGGACTGCTACAGAACACTGTAAATATGTTACACCTAGCGGCGAAATTCGCAACTACAGTAAGTCGAGATTGCGCGCCAGGTACAGATTCCGGTTATTTTTGGGTACCCCCTCATATATGTCTAATTGTAATTGACATAACATTGTATTCCCTGGTTCGGTGACTTGCCATTGTTAAGTTGACCCGGTGCGTATTTGCCTGTGTGGCACCCAGACCAGGGATTCTTCCTGCCTTGCACCCAGTGCTTGCTGGGACAGTCTCCAGGTTCCCCGCATCCCCTGGATAAGCGTGTTAGAAAAACATGTGGATTAATGGATATTTTTTTTTATTATTAAAGTAACTCTAAAAGTTTAAAATCACAGTGCCAGCTAGAAGGCACATCTCTTTTATCCACAGACATAAACAATTCATGCTTTCTTTATTATAGAGAAAAAATGGTGACTCTGAAGTTTGTTAAAAAAACAAGCTTGGGCGTTTAAAAATCGATGCAAACTATTGAATTATTCTCAGTCCATGATGTTGCTAAGGGAACATCTGATGATCATGATAGAGTGATTAGGATTCCCACTGTTCAGATCGTTCTGAATCTCCTTCATGTAACTTGTGGGTTATCAGGTTGAAGAATTTACCCTGAAGTGCTTTAGTTGCTAAAATGGTCATATTCAGGTCCTGCAGAACAAAGCTAATGGTTAACTGTTAGTCTTCTCATTTGAACAGATCTCAATTGAATTCATTTTCCGGACCCACTTATTTCATTAGTCGGCCATCATAGCCTATTAGCTTTGTATTGGGAAGAAAACATGAGCCAAACTCATAGCACAGAATTCACGGGACCCCCCACAATAGGGGTGCTTAAGCTCCCACAGCAACAAAAAAAAGAGGCATTTGTTTTACACCCACTTGTCTCTCCTTAGAAGTCAGAAACTATTCAGAAATTTTTTCTCGCCCGAAGACCGTGCTGTGCCTGGCCAATTTGCTGCAATTCAGACTGTAACCGCTGTGGTGTTATCATCATAATAATAATGAAAAATTTTGAGACGCCTGTGTTTTTATTTACTTATTTTCATTCAAATACTGAAAATCATTACTTCTACGTGGGTCTGGGGCTGCCAGGTCGCTAAAACATATCTTTATTAATGAGGTAACGGTCAGCCAAACGGAAACAGAAACGAAACATTCATTGATACCAGGTCAGTACAGAGACACCCAACAAACTCTTGAAATTGAGAAAGGAATCCAGGTGTAAGATAAAGACAGGACAAGTAAAGAGTTTTGGGGCACCTTGCGGCCAACCCCGTGTCATTCAGAAAATGAAAAATACATGTGTGGGAAAATGCAAAACAAGTCCATCCGACTGGTGAATCAGACAGGTTGCTCAAAAATTTCAGCTCTTCTGTTTACATAGAAATCTGTGAGGAAGAGGCAGGTCCAGGAGGACGGACCCCAGGAAGTGACATCATACATGAAATGGTGTCAATTGAAAAATGAAAAATAAATACGTGGAAAAATTGCAAAGGTGTTTTCACCATTTAAAAAAGATCCTGAAATATCATCGAAAATCTATGCAGTTATTACTGCAATTCTCCAATAAAATTGCCCAGACCATGGAACATCTGTTACATAGTTGTAGTTACATACCCTGATGTTTTTATTACATTTTGAAAGTGCAGATACATCGTAACTATGTAAGTACACTTGTTTTTGGATCAGTGATAAATTGTTACTTTGTAATTATATTAACTGTGGAATAACAATGACAACTGAGTAATTAACTATAGCGTTAGTTTGTATTACACAGTAAGTACGGAGTAATAACTCATAGTTACACCATACCTATACAGGTAATTACATAGTAGTTACAGTGTAATTATGGACATCTTAATGTAAAGTGTTACCATTAAGATTTGTAAAACTAAACGAAAATAAGGAGGACTACAAGAAAGTTACTGAGATTTTTGAGGAGAAGGATAGGCTCATGGACTTCATTTACAAAGAAAGGTACGACCAAAAACGGTTTTCAGTTTTATAAAAAAAAATGGGATCAGACTAAGAAAAAACAATCCAATATTTAAAAACTAAATTTTGACCTTAAATAAAATATTCTTCTTGTTATCCTTTTGTTGAACAGTCTGTATTAAAATTGATTAAAGCATCAGAATGAAAAACTTTTAAAAACAACTAAATATTTCAATTAAGGTCAAAGTTAAAATCATTTTTGTTTTGTACACCACTCTATACTTTCATTTATATCGAATGAGAATGAATTGTGGAATTGCAACAGCGAATTTAGAACACATGGAGGGTGAGGAGCAAACGTGCTCTCTCCACTCTCTCTGTCGCCACTATAATTGTAACGTTCTTTCTTAGCCAAATATGAGCCTTACAGATGTGCGGGTAAAGAATGCTGATGAGATATGAAACATAAGCAGTAGTCAATGCACAGGCTGGCTGCAGGCCCGCACCTAGGGGGGGACAACCATGACACTTGTCAGGGGCCCGAGCTAGATAGGGGCCCGCCCTTTTTCGAGTTTTTTTTTTTTTTCTCGAAAGGTCCTTTATTATCAAGAAGGGGCGCGTCGACATCATACAGCGGTCACCGGTGGGTATGATCTCGGATCTAGCTGCTTTGAGTTTGAACTCCATTTCCGTCATCCGTCGAACCGTGGGAAAATGCAAGACCGAGAGCTTCAGCGGCATTCTCATAAAGGCTGTCCCGTGTCCGTCATCAAGATAACATACGCACGTCGGAATGAGTGCCGGTGGCGGTGCGGCAATGTTTATGTTTAGTCTCCACCTTTTGCCTTCGCGAATCGCGGAAGTTATTCATTCAATGCTGGACAGTCGCACTCGCAGTCGTGTGAGTATTGAGAGTTAGGGCCTACTGTTCCGTGCACGCTTAGAGTTAGACTTTACAAAAGCTTATAATTTGGCATTATTTCATTATTATGTGAACAGTGAAGAGAAGCACCTATCTGCGTTAATTTTGTATTTGGACTTTTGGTCTTAACAGCGGCTGTCATCAGACTCACTCAGCAGTCAGAGACAGGTACACGCGCTATTGTATAATACATGCATTGTTTTGTTTAGTTCACCAGTCCAGTAACACGGACATGATATAAACTGAACTAGCGTGTTTTGTTTACAATATATTTCTAATACCACCATCGCTTATCGTTATTTTACATATAGGATCCAGATCGTAAAAAGTACAGTATGCCTTACCAACATAAATCTGGGTGCCAAAAGCGAAAGGAAAAAAAAGATGAAGAATTAAAGGACAAAAACTTACTTCTCCGGTATTTTGAAAAACCTGTGTCATGAACTATCCTGGCATTTCGCAACTTTAAACAATATATGTGAACTTTTTCACCCAGTTTTAGATTTTAAGAATATGAGCGCCGACGAAATATCTGAGTCCTGCGGAATTTTGATTGCCAAATACCCAAGTGATCTGACTACTGACTTGAAAGGAGAGTTGCTTCACATCAAAAATGTGTATGATGCGACTTTCAAAGATTGTGGTAACAGTTGTCTTGATTTACTAAACTCGATATTTGAGCTTAGACTTGAAGGCATATATCCAGAACTATGTGTAGCGTTGAGGATATTTTGTTGTCTCCCTGTCTCTGTGGCACAAGGAGAAAGATCATTCATCAAACTTGTAATCCATATTACTAACCGAAGGTTAGTGGACGTAGGGCGCTGGGAGCAGGGCGCATCGAGGCGCACGCGCACTGCCGCACTGCAACGAGCCCGCCACAGAGAAAACAAAAAAGGTTGTAAGCCGGATATGGACGCAGGGCGCTGGGATTCAGCGCATATGTGAATCACATTACAGTATTACAGTACAGGATCCCCAGACGTCCAAACTACACGGCGTAAACCGGATATGGACGCAGGGCGCAGGGCTGAACTTGCTGTGCTCCACTCTGCCAGCAGTCAGTGTCAGCAAAGACAACGGAATCACGTCTTCACAAAACGAGACCGCTTTACTACAGATATGCGTATGTAATTAAATGACATTTCCCCAGATGCACCCACCCTCCATGATATGTCATCCATCCAGATATTGAACGGAACAGAAACTGATTGCCATTCTTGGATTTCCGATTCGCTGGCGAATCGCGGGCTTACTAGTTATAAATAATCATTTGCGGTCGACTATGACCCAGCAGAGGCTGAATGGTCTCGCAACGTTATCCATTGAACATCCATCCATCCATTTTCCAACCCGCTGAATCCTAACTACAGGGTCATGGGGGTCTGCTGGAGCCAATCCCAGCCAACACAGGGCACAAGGCAGGAACCAATCCTGAGCAGGGTGCCAACCCACCGCAGATCCATTGAACATGAACTTGCAAATACCATAAGCTTTGATAAAGTCATTGATGATTTTTCAAATATTAAAATTAGGAAAATGGTCAGCAAAGCGTTAAGGGATTAACCCACCAGCCAGTAACTGCTAATTACCATGATGTTTCTATAATATGGAGAGATATTTTATATACAGAATGAGTTTTTCAGAATAAACTATTCCGAGTTAACCATTGACTTTCAAAACCCTTCGTCAAAAACCAGGTTTTCGAAATTAAGTGGCGTTTTAAAATATACGCACATATTTGAAACACGAAAGGGGTCTGAACTCTGTCAGCTGCCTGGGGCCCAGAATTTCCTAGGTGCGGGCCTGCAGGCTGCCAACTGAATAGTGAATAAGCGACTCTTTGGGGTTCATATATTTGTAAATCTGATTCTGAAGGAGTCAGTGCCTCACCAGCCATGAACCTCACCGCACGTCACTGCCCACCTTCTCTATTCGGAGGATCTCACCCCCTGTTTGTTCTCGAAACTAAAGTTGAGACTGAAGGGAAGAAGATTTACTACCATGTTAGAAATCCAGGAAAAACTGCAGGAGACTCAAGACATGGTTACAAACAATGAGTAAGGGAAATGGGAGACGCACTGGGACAAGTGTATTGCATCTCAAGGAGTGTTTTCTTAACAATATCGGGAGTCTATAGGCCCCACTCATAAATTGTATTATCACTATTATTTTTAAAATATGAGACACTGTTACAAAATTGTGGTCAACTCTTTGATGCTCCCACTTTTAAACCAGCTCACCAAGTCTGTGATGACAACTGAAAGTTGTGCCGTGTTGATGTTCTTAGTAAACTGGTCTTGAAGACAGCCATTAATTCATGCTTACTTTAGATAGATAGATAGATAGATAGATATGAGAATTTCCATGAGAATTTCAAAAAAGCTGAATTGAATGGATGGTGTGATTGTCAGAAATCTGCACTCTAAAAGCTCCCGGTCTCACCCTCGACGTCAGGAAGATGTAGTCAAAATGTGGGTGACCGATGCCAATTGCTTTTAAAGTGCACTGGACGGGGTGCGATCATTTTTGTTTCTTTTAAATTGTCACCATGATGGCAATTAATTCAAGCGCAGATCTCCTCAATCAGTCAAATACCTGAACATCTCGATTCAGCCATTAGCAAAGAAATGAACCTCTGGCCAGGAGCCACAAGGAAAGATCTAGTTCTGCGGTTATGGATGCCACAAACCACATTGTCACTGAATGCCGGTGTCTATCTGCAGGTCAAGGTCAGGGCAACTACGACATTTAAGGGGAAAAAGAAGAGAAAAGTGTCATGTCTGGAAAAATCAGACAGCTTAGATGTCTCGTCTGAGCAGATCTTTTAAGAGTCACACAGAGAGCTGAAAAATACGAAGGGGAAAAGAACCGCATTCTGTATTTGATGATATTTTATGTTCTTCAATGTACACAGGGTATACACACAAAGACACGGTACAGCCTCCATCATACTCACGGGGTTTATGTACAAAGTTACGAGACGCGCTGAGTTGGCTCACAGGGAAACCAGAAATAAAATACACACCTGCCGGGGTCTGCACGTACCCTGCCATATTTGTGCATTCATGGAGAACATCATTACCACCTGGGTTGCAGCTGTCTGTGATCTTCTACGACTTCCCCTCCATTCGGAGAAGAAAGAAAGGGGCTGGGAAAGTCAAAAATGATTTAGTGCAGGGAAGAATAATTACATCAAATCTAAATAAATGTGAAAGTCTCAACATGAATAAATTACCAGTTTGCAGTCATTGCTCCCTCCCTTTTCAGATTTAAATTATACGTGTTTGCGGACTTGTATCAGACAAGCCAGCATGCAACGGATCTGCCTTTGGTGGTGTGGTGCCGGGGGGTACTGGATACCTGCAGCTGTGATAAACTCCACCACCTACCGTAGGATACGGCACTGCATATCAAATGTGCCTTTATCTGCAAAAATGAGCTGCTTCTTCTTCTTCTTTTTCTTTTTCGATTTACTTAATTATTCTTTTATTTGGTTATTAAATTAAAGGTGCAATTAAAACAATAGAGCCAGGTCCCTTTAATTTCTGAAACATGATTGGTTTATTACAGGGTTTCCACTTAAACATACTCATTTAACTTTTGTTCTCCCTTGTTTAATCGCTGACGTGCTTATTTGCATTCCTTTTCTTGTGATTCTTGGTGCTTTTGCTCTAATGAGGGAATTAGATAGTTCTAAGCCCTTCGTTTAAAAGGACCCTGCATGAAAATGTACAGTTTAACACTGGATGGAACTAAAAAGAGTTTCCTGAGGCGTCACGGGATCAATAGTGTCAAATGTACAGAGCACAGCGAAATTCTTAATTGCATGTGCTAACCAACAGTGTCATCCTTATCTGTATACCACATGCACTTCAGAAGAGGTCATCCACCTGAAGCTAGGCCTGTTCGGGCCCGGCCAGTACTTGGATAATAAAGAATAATAATAATAATAATAATAATAATAATAATAATAATAATAATAATAATAATAATAATAATAATGCACTTATCTATATACACTGCATCCGGAAAGTATTCACAGCGCTTCATCACTTTTTCCACATTTTGTTATGTTACAGCCTTATTCCAAAATGGATTAAATTCATTTTTTTCCTCAGAATTCTACACACAACACCCCATAATGACAACGTGAAAAAAGTTTACTTGAGGTTTTTTGCAAATTTATTAAAAATAAAAAAAACTGAGAAATCCCATGTACATAAGTATTCACAGCCTTTGCTCAACACTTTGTCGATGCACCTTTGGCAGCAATTCCAGCCTCAAGTCTTGTTGAATATGATGCCACAAGCTTGGCACACCTATCCTTGGCCAGTTTCGCCCATTCCTCTTTGCAGCACCTCTCAAGCTCCATCAGGTTGGATGGGAAGCGTCGGTGCACAGCCATTTTAAGATCTCTCCAGAGATGTTCAATCGGATTCAAGTCTGGGCTCTGGCTGGGCCACTCAAGGACATTCACAGAGTTGTCCTGAAGCCACTCCTTTGATATCTTGGCTGTGTGCTTAGGGTCGTTGTCCTGCTGAAAGATGAACCGTCGCCCCAGTCTGAGGTCAAGAACGCTCTGGAGCAGGTTTTCATCCAGGATGTCTCTGTACATTGCTGCAGTCATCTTTCCCTTTATCCTGACTAGTCTCCCAGTCCCTGCCACTGAAAAACATCCCCACAGCATGATGCTGCCACCACCATGCTTCACTGTAGGGATGGTATTGGCCTGGTGATGAGCAGTGCCTGGTTTCCTCCAAACGTGACGCCTGGCATTCACACCAAAGAGTTCAATCTTTGTCTTATCAGATCAGAGAATTTTCTTTCTCATGGTCTAAGAGTCCTTCAGGTGCCTTTTGGCAAACTCCAGGCGGGCTGCCATGTGCCTTTTACTAAGGAGTGTCTTCCGTCTGGCCACTCTACCATACAGGCCTGATTGGTGGATTGCTGCAGAGATGGTTGTCCTTCTGGAAGGTTCTCCTCACTCCACAGAGGACCTCTGGAGCTCTGACAGAGTGATCATTGGGTTCTTGGTCACCTCCCTTACTAAGGCCCTTCTCCCCTGATCACTCAGTTTAGATGGCCGGCCAGCTCTAGGAAGAGTCCTGGTGGTTTTGATCTTCTTCCACTTACGGATGATGGAGGCCACTGTGCTCATTGGGACCTTCAAAGCAGCAGAAATGTTTCCGTAACCTTCCCCAGATTTGTACCTCGAGACAATCCTGTCTCGGAGGTCTACAGACAATTCCTTTGACTTCATGCTTGGTTTGTGCTCTGACATGAACTGTCAACTGTGGGACCTTATATAGACAGGTGTGTGCCTTTCCAAATCATGTCCAATCGACTGAATTTACCACAGGTGGACTCCAATGAAGCTGCAGAAACATCTCAAGGATGATCAGGGGAAACAGGATGCACCTGAGCTCAATTTTGAGCTTCATGGCAAAGGCTGTGAATACTTATGTACATGTGCTTCTCAATTTTTTTATTTGTAATAAATTTGCAAAAATCTCTAGTAAATTTTTTTTCACATTGTCATTATGGGGTGTTGTGTGTAGAATTCTGAGGAAAGAAATGAATTTAATCCATTTTGGAATAAGGCTGTAACATAACAAAATGTGGAAAAAGTGATGCGCTGTGAACACTTTCCGGATGCACTGTAAAGTGTAGATGGTGAAAACAGCGACTAAGCTGAAAAGTAGCTCACAGACAGACTCCATTTGGACAAGAACAACATGGAGGAGGACGATAACATCTGAACTAAAGGAGATGAACCTCACATGGGGTGAGGCTCTGATCAGACAGAAAGAAACAAATCAGCGCAGCCTTAGGTCCTAGTTGGGATGAAGAGGACTAGTAGTAGTTATTATATATATAACTACAGCAGGAAATAGTTAAATTTAATTCATTTTAATTTCTAGGGAGTGTTGGCTTTGAGGCTAGGGATTTGCACTGATAATCGGAAGGTTGCCGGTTTGAATCCCGTAAACGCCAAAAGTGACTCTACTTCATTGGGTTGTTGAGTAAGGACCCTTAACCTGCAATTACTGCGTCCTGGGTATGACATTAATCTGCACCCAGCCCTGCATGTAGGCCCTCCAACCTGCATGAAAAACCTGGGGGTTGGTGGCAGAATTGGCACCATAAAAAACCTGACACTGGTTCCATTCCATCTGACCTTGTGTGGTGCTGAGGTGTCACCTGTTGCATGGCTGCACTCGGGTCCCAATCTGGGATCCTGAGTTGGTTTCTCATGTGGTGGGTGCGCTGTATCAGCGTGTGCTCCTAACCTCTCTCACTCTCTAGCTCTCTAGGGTTTAATGTGACAAAACGTAAAGATGTTGACCGTGTATTATGTTTTTGTATGGGCGCTATATTTAAAAAGTGTATGGTGCGTAAGACTTTTCCAGAGTTCTTCACATATCCAGGTTTGTTCCCAGTAGGTGCTCTGAATAAGGCCTCCATCGTATGTTAATTGCAACAATCCCAAATTCTTCTCACCTGAAAAATGCAATGTCCCCCCAGATAATGCGTAACCCAATTTGATTTATACAAGCCTTAAGTTCGACCACTGGGGTATGGTGGCTGGACATGTTTTGCCCAAACAGACATATAGGACTATAAACCGAGGCAGACAAAAATGCACGGCAAAGAGTCAAAACACAAGGCTGCCCTACAAAAATCATTGGAACCGCATGAAACCGAAACCAGGCACGACAGCTTTCAGAAAGCGCACCCTCCCCCCCCCCCATCCCGTCACTCGAGGACTCGTTAAAATTTTAATCGTCTGAATACATCATGCGGTTTGGACAGATAACAAAATCATCTTTCTTTGTGTCTTCTCTTCTAAATGACAGCTAGTGAAGTCTTGTGGGCTTATTTATTTTTTATCCCCCCCCCCCCCTTTTATCATTGCAGTGTATAAGATTTCAGTGCCAGACAGGACATTATCTGGCAGTGGATATTAGGCATTTGAGAAACTGGAGTTGGTCCTGAATGTGATATCATGGTTTTGTGGGGGTGTCATACAATTACATCTATTTGATGTATCATAACCAAACTCTAATAAAGCTGTGGCGGACGGCTGGGGTCCCTACCCAACCGGGACGCCTGGACGGACCACGAGAGGGACAATACCTCCCCCGAACTACGAGAGGGCAGCCACCCTGGTTTGCACCGCCAGGGGGTGCCTGGAAGATTAACGAGTCCTGGGATACAGCACTTCTGCCACAACCGGAAGTGCTGCCAGAACTAAGTCCAGGAACACCAGGAGTGCTTCCAGGTGCTCATATGGTACTTCCGGCACACCAGGAAGTGTCGTCAGTGAACTATCAGGAAGCACCTGGAGCACATCCGGGGTGGTATAAAAGGGGGCCGCCTCACTGCTGTTGAGGAGCCGGAGTTGGGAGGAAGGAGACGGAGCTTGTGAGGAGGGGAGTAGAGGCAAGAGAAGAGAAACTGTTGGTGACTGTACATTGTGTAAGAAGAAAAGAAATAAAATGTGTGTGTTTTAGGACATTTGGTGTCTGTCTGTCCATGCCCGGGGGGCTGTCTTATCACAAAGCTTATACAGTATGTCAGGGATTCCGTTCAGTTCATTATCCATTTTGCACTGTCAAGGCACTAATGCTAGCAATTAGTGTGCTGGGGAGGCAGCATAAAGTAGAAGGACGCCTCACGCCTGAACAAACTGGTGAGGAAGGCAGGCTCTATTGTAGGCATGGAGCTAGACAGTTTGACATCTGTGGCAGAGTGACGAGCACTGAGCAGACTCCTGTCAATCATGGAGAATCCACTGCATCCACTAAACAGTGTCATCTCCAGACAGAGGAGCAGCTTCAGCGACAGACTGCTGTCACCGTCCTGCTCCACTGACAGACTGAGGAGATCGTTCCTCCGCCACACTATGCGACTCTTCAATTCCACTCGGGGGGGCTAAACGTTAACATTATACAAAGTTATTGTCTGTCTGTATACCTGCATTGTTATCACGCTTTAATTTAATATTGTTTTTTATCAGTATGCTGCTGCTGGAGTATGTGAATTTCCCCTTGGGGACTTCACTAGTGTGATTGCTCCGTGTCGGGCCAACTGTACCATGCCCTGGATCACTTGGAAAGAGGTGTGCCCGGGCACGGTTTAATAGAATTGTGATCGCTAAACGTGCCCGAGCACAGAAAACAGACATGACATCAATGATGCCATTTTTCCCCTACAAGGGTTTTTTTGGGGAGTTTTCCCTTGCCTTCTTAGAGATGCTGTCAAGAGGCAGGGCCTGTTAAAGCCCATTGCAGCACTTCTTGTGTGATTTTGGGCTATACAAAAAAATAAATTGTATTGTATTGTATTGATACGACAAGTCAGATAGTGCAATTCTGATTTCATTCGAGAGACCTACAAAGTAGGGCGGCATGGTGGCGCAGTGGGTGACCTGGGTTCGCTTCCTGGGTCCTCCCTGTGTGGAGTCTCCCCATGTCTGCGTGGGTTTCCTCCAACAGTCCAAAGACATGCAGGTTAGGTGCATTGGCGATCCTAAATTGTCCCTAGTGTTTGCTTGGTGTGTGTGTGTGCGTGCCCTGCAGGGGCTGGCACCCTGCCCGGGGTTGGTCTCCTGCCTTGAGCCCTGTGTTGGCTGGGATTGGCTCCAACAGACCCCTGTGACCCTGTAGTTAGGATATATGGATAATGGATAGATGGTGTGGCGGGCAGCTGGGTTCCATGCCCAGCTGGGATGCCCCTGCTGCATATGTTCCAGGGGAGCAACCATGGGCAGCTCAATACCTCCCCCGGGATGCTTGGTGGCAGCCTCCCTGGCCGACGGTGATTCCCCAACCTCCCGCAGGGCTCCATGGGAGATGGAGTCCTCAACAGCCCAGTTGGGGGCTGGGGTGGCCACCAGGGGGCGCTGCATGGATTACACAGCTAACAGACAACTCTTCAGTCCCACCCGGAAGGGCAATTGGAACCAGGTGGTCAAGCACATGGAACACTTCCGGGTGGGCTATAAAAAGGACCGGCAACCACCACTCTGGGCCAAAATCGGGAGGAAGAGCACGAGGTTGCCTGGGAGGAGAGGTGGTGCTAGAAGAAGAGTGTTTGTTTGGTGATATAAGTGCTTTTGGGACTGTGTTGTGGCAGGGGGGTTCACGGAGATGATGTGCCCTCCAGCTGAAGAAAAATAAAAGTCTTGTGTGCTTTACACGTGCCTCTGAGTGAGTCTGTGCTGGGTCGCTTGGGTCACATACTCCAGCAGCACCTTACTGATACAAAAAACAATATTAAATTAAAGATTGATAATAATGAGGTAAAACAAAACAAAACAGACAATAACTTTGTATAATGTTAACGTTTAACCACCCCAGGGTGGAATTGAAGAATCGCATAGTTTGGGGGAGGAACGATCTCCTCAGTCTGTCAGTGGAGCAGGACAGTGACAGCAGTCTGTCGCAGAAGCTGCTCTTCTGTTTGGAGATAATCCTGTTTAGTGGATGCAGTGGATTCTCCATAATTGATAGGAGCCTTTTGAGCGCCCGTCGCTCTGCCACAGATGTCAAACTGTCCAGCTCCATGCCAACAATAGAGCCTGCCTTCCTCACCAGTTTGTCTAGGCGTGCGGCGTCTTTTTTCTTAATGCTGCCTCCCCAGCACACCACTGCGTAGAAGAGGGCGCTCGCCATAACCGTCTGATAGAACATCTGCAGCATCTTATTGCAGATGTTGAAGGACGCCAGCCTTCTAAGGAAGTATAGTCGGCTCTGTCCTTTCTTACACAGAGCATCAGTATTGGCAGTCCAGTCCAATTTATCATTCAGCTGCACTCCCAGATATTTATAGGTCTGCACCCTCTGCACACAGTCACCTCTGATGATCATGGGGTCCATGAGGGGTCTGGGCCTCCTAAAATCCACCACCAGCTCCTTGGTTTTGCTGGTGTTCAGTTGTAGTTGGTTTGAGTCGCACCATTTAACAAAGTCATTGATTAGGTTCCTATACTCCTCCTCCTGCCCACTCCTGATGCAGCCCACGATAGCAGTGTCGTCAGCGAACTTTTGCATGTGGCAGGATTCCGAGTTGTATTGTATAAAACTGGTCGAAAATAACGAGGGTTTGAGAAGAAGGCTTTACGGGAAAGGAGGCACCAGTGAAGAGATATCTACACATACACAAATACAGAGGAAAGGTGCTGAAGGTAGATGTAAGGCAAGAGATGGCAAATATTTCTTGTCTTTAGCGGGTACCATGGCTAGTACAGCATAATCCTTTATAAAGGACAGCACAGTGGTGCAGCAGTTAGCACTGTTGCCCGCATGGGTGTTTTCACATGCTCCTCATCCCTGCATGAATTTTTCTCCAGCTACTGTTGGTTTTCATTCACAGATATGACCACCAGGAAAGTTGGATGCTCTAAATACATTTGTAGGTATATGCGATTGTGTCCTGCGATGGACTGCTGTCTCATACTGGGTTAGCACCGGCCTTAATCCCAAAGCTGTCAGAATAGACCAGTGGTCCCAAATTCCAGTCCTGGAGGGCCGCAGTGGTTGCAGGTTTTCATTCTAACCCTTTTCTTAATTGGTGACCAGCTTTTGCTGCTAATTAGCTCCTTTTCCTTTAATTTTAATGCACTTATTTTTTTAGGATTTGTTGCTCTGAATTGCTTCATTTCTTGCTTTAAATGGCAACCAAACAGAGGTGAGTGAGCCAACAGAAGACCAACTAAGTCAGGGCCTCAAACTCCAACCAATTTCATTCCAACCAGTTACTTAACTCTTTCAGGGTGGATGTCGACTTTTGTCGAAATTCGGGGGTAGAGGAGGGTAATCAGCTGTAAATCAGCTGAGACAAAACTCGGCGTTATGTTTTAGTTCGACTCTCTTTGCTAGAAGGAAAGTTAGTATTCGTTGATTTGGTCCTCGATTCCATGTGTGTGAGTGATCAGTGAAGAGCCAGTAACCTCTAAAGTGGCATCGAGATCTGGTGAGAGACTAAAACGAATGCGCAAAGCGAAATACTCTGTGGATGAAGTTTTGCGTATTATCGCTGAATCAGACTCGGATTTGTCAGATTTTGCTGCAAGTGATCTGGCGATCGAAAACGAAAGTGAGGTGCCAGCATCAACTGATCGCAGTGCTGAACACGCTCGTGTAGCTGATGCACCTGGGAGGACTGCCACTTATGATGACAGAAGTACAAACCAGATTGTGTCACGCTGCGACTGCCACTGCCGTGCAAAGACAGCCAGGCTGGCCTGCCACGTATTCCTGCTTGCCATCAAGCTGCCCCACACAGCCGCTGGTGCTGGCAGAGACGCCAACACAAGTGCAGCAACAGACATTTTACGTGTGAAACCTTTTTTGGAAAAAATATTCAGCCCTCAAAGAGTTAATTAGGCGGCAGTTCTCGTTGTTAACTAAACTTATTCATTAATTCCATGGCTTGTTGCTGCTCTCATTGTGCAATAGCAGACACTTCAGAAATTGTTGATTTTCTCTTTTGTAAGAGCACTGGGGACCTGAGCAGATCAGCATTCCTGAGACCTTCACCTTTCTTTATGTTCAGATACTGCATGATGGACGCAGTTTGCTGGTTATGTTTTGGCTATTTTGAATGTCGTTATCGTTTGGCTGCTAATTAAGGAAAAAGAAACCATTGAGTGGCCTGAGTCTTCAAGAGCAAGTCAATTAAAAGAAAGAAGTTAATTAGGAGCAAAAACAGGTCACTAATTAAGAAAAGGGTTAGAATGAAAACCTGCAGCCACTGGAGACCACTGGAATAGGCCCTGGCTTTAAGTGTTCACATTAAGCTGACAAATGAAAGAGAGCTTCTGAGCAGATATAAACCAGCAGCTGCAAAGGTTAAAGATTTATTATAAAATAAAAAACAAAAGATGCGGCCACTAGAGTTATAAACGACACAAAAATAAAGGGGATTAAGGCACGAAGGAGCTTCGCCTCCTCATTCTCCCCGTCAAGGAGTGGCGCCTCCTTCCAGGTGACCTGCACTTTTATGGTGTGGGGACCAGAGAGGGCGGAGTCAGATGCCCTCACTGGACTGTGGAGGCAAAAGGAAGACAACACAGTTAACAGCAGCGCCCTCTCTTGGCCCATTGGTGGAATTACATACCTGGGAAGATCCTCTGATGGCCATGCGTGGAAAATCCAAGATAGATTTAGTTTCTTGAAAATGAAAAAGAAGCTAATTAGTAAGAATCAAAAGCAACACTCTAAACGCAAAGATGGGCGTTTGGACATTTTTTTGCAGTACATTTTCACTAAACGTTTTTAGATTAAATGACATATTTTCAAAGTAATCATACGGCTTCAAAAGTAAATTAAATTAGAGCATTGCAAGTTTAACCGTGAATTAAATATTTACTCTTGCAGAAATAAAACGTGACATGTCCGTATTATCTGGAACAAAGAAAACAATAATATGTTACAGTTAAAGAACGTAATGACATCCTAATGAAGCCGGGCTAAAATATGAGCCTTGATAAGCCGACATTAGCTTGTTTAATATTATTACAGCTTTAGATGTTCTGGTTTTTAAATTGTCATCAGTTATGCAAAAATTACCCAGAGAAGCAGGCGCATGAATGCAGTTTAATTGTTAAAAAGGTCATCTTCAAAGTATATTAATAAGCCGGGTCATTTATAATCTGTAGTACAAATATATTATAATTCACCATATCTTGACAAAAAGGCTATGTCTGCCTGATTAAAAATGTATAAGGAGTAATGGTTCTTTATTAATAACTTAGTAGCTTGGCTTTTGCAGCTTGTGTCAGAGTCTCAGTTAATGATTTCTCCTTTTAATTTACTTTACACACAATGTGAATTTTCTTCAGTGCAGTAAGAAGAACTTTGTGTAGAGAAAAATGTAAAGCAATACAGTACTTAATTTAATTACTTTTTGGGGCATTTTAATTCCAAGATAACACATTTTGCAAAATTGAAAATATACAATTCAAGGCAATTCAGCTTTGTTTTTGAGAAGAGAGAGGTCAAGACTGTTCTTGACAAGTGGCTTTTTATGTTTCATAATTTTAACAAATTCCCCCATATATGCAGAAGGCAGAGGTTTGATGTGGATTATATTGACTTACTAGCCAACGTAGCATACGCCGCATAATTATGTATTGATGGGTGAACCCTTCCTGAAAGACACAGTTGTCCAAATGGGGTGGGTTTGAGGATACGACTGTACGTGAATGCAAAGATGGAACTCTGGAGAGAGGGCGGGGAAGCGGGCCCGAGAGGTTTCGGGTCCTAACCGTCCAATGATGGGTCGGCACAACCGGTAACGATCCTTCCGCAGGTTCACCTACGGAACCCGTGATTAGGACATTTACATCCTCTAGATAGGCAAGTTCGATCGTCTGACGACCCATTCCGCCCCCGCCATTCTAGTCTGCCGATTTCTTAAGTCGTCTCTTAGTCATTGTTCAGTACGCACTGCCTGCTCATGTGTCCGCCCCCAACTCCTCACCTGAATTGCTTTCGTCTGTGTACAGTCCACATGCACTTGTGAGTCACGTTGACTGTTCATTTTCCACACACCGCCTCAGTCGCATGCACCTGTGAGCCACGTTCGGGCCAGGTGAAGTTTTCCCGTGTTCAGTCCAATTAAGCCAAAGGCTCCACACCTGGTGGTGCCCTTCCGTCAATTCCTTTAAGTTTCAGCTTTGCAACCATACGCTACCGTTCACATGCACCTGTGAGCCACGTTTGGGCCGGGTGAGGTTTCCCGTGTTGAGTCAAATTAAACCACAGGCTCCACACACTGGTGGTGCCCTTCCGTCAATTCCTTTCAATTTCAGTTTTGCAACCATACTCCCCCCGGAACCCAAAGACTTTGGTTACCCGGTTGGCAGCCCGATGGGTCATGGGAATAACGCCGCCGGATCGCCAGTCGGCATCGTGTATGGTCGGAACTACGACGGTATGTGATCTTCTTTGAACCTCCGACTTTTGTTCTTGATTAATGAACACATTCTTGGCAAATGCTTTCGCTCTTGTGCCATGGTCAGCTGTTTAGTGAATTGTTGGTGGGCGGGGCTCTGTGAGTTGGTGGGCGTGGCTGTCTTGCATGCGTCTTGCTTGCCATGGACTTAGTGAATTATATATATAGATGGCTTTGGTTGAAAATAATGGGCACATATCTGAAAATATTGAATACTGAGAATTACGGAAAGGTTTTTTTTTTTTTTGCCTGAAATCTTTTAATACACAATAAAATCTCTGTGCAAAATTGTAAGGCAAGAGACCCTAGCCACAGAAGGTCCCCCAGAAAAGCGGTAGTTAACTTTAGGTGGGCCCACCAAAGACAGCAATGGACGATCAGGTAGGAAATCTCAGATATGAGGAAGCCACTTCTAAATAGAACCGCAATGGCCTGGCGCCCCATCCAGGAGTTTGCTCCTGCCTTGTGCCTTATGCTAGGTGGGATTGACTCCAGCACACCCCCCACCCCGACCCTGTTCAAGATTAAGAGGGTGAGAAAATGTCTGACTGACTTCTAAATAGAAGGTCCTTACCCCGACACAAAATGTTTTCCCGCAACAACTTTTGGATAAACTGGAGCACCCGGAGGAAACCCACGCAGACACAGGGAGAACATGCAAACTCCACACAGGGAGGACCTGGGAAGCGAACCCAGGTCCCCAGGTCTCCCAACTGCAAGGCAGCAGCGCTACCCACTGCGCCACCGTGCCACCCATATATATATATATATATATATTGTGGGAGATGGCCGGCTGTTCATCCCGGCCAATACCCCCAGGTCACTAGATGGAGCCCTCCCTGTAGCATGGAAGTGCCCCGAAGACCAGCAGGGAATTATGGACAATGGAGTTTTTATTCCCAACCCTGCTGGACACCATGGGGCCCACCAGAGGACGCTGCAGGGAGGCTCAAGGACTTGTACGTGCCCTATAACTCAGAAACACGTCATGATCATATGACCAGAAGGAACGACGTGTTTCCGGGTTGAAGAGAAGGACTTTTTATCTGACCCGGAAGTGATAAGAAATCACATGGACTGTAGGATGGGAAACACTTCCGGGTCAGGGAATATAAAAGGACTGTGGGAAAGCCCAGACGCTGAGCTGAGCTAGGAGGTAGGGTGGAGAAGTGTCTGAGAGAGGAGGATTGGTGATTATTGATTATTGTAGAGTACTTGTATGTGTAGTGTGGAGTGGATGGTGCTTTGTGCACATAGTTATTATAAAATAAATAATAATTATAATTTTACCCAGTGTTTGGAGTGGTACCTGAGGGTTCAAGGGAGCTCTAGTGCCCCCTACTGCTACAATATATTATAATAAAAAAATCCTGGGACATGACGAGACTTTTTAGCCTGCGACGAGACGTGACTTTTTCAGAGGGATACTTTCATGTCGGTTGAGACGAGACTTTGTGCCAAGAGATTCAACCATGGCAGAAATAAAAGACAAAGTATAGATGACAGAGTAGAACATCGTAAAGAATTCAAAAACGTTGGTGCGATACACATGCAGAGCAATTTAGAGATAATGAAAGTACTAAAATTCGTAAGTCTCAAAGATATGATAGTAAAGATCACATTATATACTAGGAGGCTTCACCCCCTACTCGCTTCGCTCACCACCACCCCCACCCCAGCCTGCGCTACACGCCAGTCACTTCTTGTCTCTGTCACTCGCGTATGTGAATTTCACTTTCACCAAACAATAAATCTTTTAATTCTTGCCGATACGCCTCTTCATTGAGAAGAAACACTACTTTTCCCTGATGGCAACACAAATTAGACGATCTACAAGTCTCCGACTTTTAAATCTGAACAATATATTCAATGTCTTTTCGCTGTTCTGTTATTTCACTGAGTAATAATTTCTGTTTGTTTGCGCTAATGCGATCTTTACTATCCTTTTTTTGACACTTTCGAATTTTAGTACTTTCATTATCTCTAACCTGCTCTGCATGTGTATCGCGCTAACGTTTTTGAATTATTTACAACGTTTTACTTTGTCATCTACTCTTTGTCTTTTATTTCCGGCCCCAGGTGTAGTTAAATCTCAAAGTCTTGTCTTGCGGGACATGAAAGTATCTCTCTGAGAAAGTCATGTCTCGTCACAGGCTAAAAAGTCTCGTCTCGTCCTCGGATTTTTTTATTATAATAGAGAGATATGAAGTTGCCCTTATATATGGTATATATACAAAAAAATATATGGCTTTCCACTTATTTGTTACTGAACCTAAGCTCATGCCCTGACTGTACTCCATCAGCCTCAACACTCGACTCGAGCAGACTACCCACTTGAATATAGACAAGTTTCTGGAGGTGGGCACAGTACGACAGCAGCACTGCTACCCACTTAGGTGCTTCTGTCTCAGCGTTTAGCCTGCCTGAAATGTCAAACACTGTTGTCAATATGGGACGAGTGAAATATCTAGTGGTTAATGTGAAGCATCGACTGAATATAATTTATTGCACTTTTATTTTCCACTCTAGATTTTCAAAGAGTTAAGGTGTACATTTAATGCTCTAATTAACTGAAACCCAAAGCACACAGAGGATAATCTATGCAGGTATACAGAGAGCAGCGTTTGACCCCTGAGTCTGTGTAGTGTCATCAATAGCCCACCAGCCACTATGCTATCAGAATAATGTTGAATTTTATTGAAAATATACAGAACAACTCAAAAAATGAAAAAATAACATTTTATAACTAAAAATCCTATCTAATAATAGACAGCAGGGATTATTAACTATATGCAACTCCTAATTGTGGCTTCAGTAGCTTACTTTTTGACGTCGTTCTGAATGAGTGTAGCTTCAATTGAAGGCACTAGGTGGCAGCATTACATCACCTTACTTGTTCACATAAGTTTGAAGTCTGAAATGATCCCTTTTATTATTGGCTGACTTTCACATTTTTCAGCAGGAGCTTCTCTTTAGACTGAAACTAGAGAGACGTCTTCATTTATTTTTGATTAGTGAGATTACAGACTTCATTACTATATTTTACAATATGCTCTCCTTTATTGGATAAAAAAAAATGTTCAGCAAAAACCTACAGCATGCTTTGCTTGTCTAAATAAATCAGTTGGTACTATAGGACAAAAACTATACTGGGCTTTATAAAAACTATCTTTTCTTTTAATAGAAAACCAGCTGAATGTTTTTACATATATTTGTACTGCATTCTTTTATTAGTCTCAATGAATTTCATAAGGGCGGCATGGTGGCTCAGTGGGTGGCGCTGCTGCCTCGCAGTTAGGAGACCCGGGTTTGCTTCCCGGGTCCTCCCTGCGTGGAGTTTACATGTTCTCCCTGTGTCTACGTGGGTTTCCTCCCACAGTCCAAAGACATGCAGGTTAGGTGCATTGGCGATTCTAAATTGTGTGTAGTGCGTGCTTGGTGTGTGTGTGCACATGCCCTGCGGTGGGTTGGCGCCCTGCCTGGGGTTTATTTCCTGCCTTGCACCCTGTGTTGGCTGGGATTGGCTCCAGCAGACCCCCATGACCCTGTAGTTAGGATATAGTGGGTTGGATAATGGATGGATGGCTGAATTTCATAAACTATCATTATATCTTGCCCGAAGAAGGGGCCTGAGTTGCCCCTAAAGCTTGCATATTGTAATCTTTTTAGTTAGCCAATAAAAGGTGTCATTTTGCTTGACTTCTCACTACATTCATAATGGCTAACATGGTACAACACCCTAGTACTATAAACTATCATGAAAGCCTTTTCAATTTCTTTCTGTATATTGTCTGATTGTGGGCTGTTGTGAATTATTTTTTTCTTCATTAACTTTTAAACTGTGTATTTTTGTTATATATATAATAATTTTTTTTTTTTTAATTTTTTGCATTTATATAGCGCTTTTCTCACTACTCAAAGCGCTTAGCAATTGCAGGTTAAGGGCCTTGCTTAAGGGCCCAACAGAGCAGAGTCCATATTGGCATTTACGGGATTCGAACTGGCAACCTTCCGATTGCCAGTGCAGATCCCTAGCCTCAGAGCCACCACTCCGCCTAATTACACATATTTACATTAAAGTTAGTTTTTACATGACTTCTCAGTTCTGAATCCTGTCCTAGTAGCTCTGTATTGACTTACAGTAGTCGCCTCTCAGGTGTATCCTAATCCACTTCACTCTGCGCAATCAGCAAAGTTAAAATAAAACTTGCTTATTCCAACTGTATGTAACTTTATTTTACAAATTAAACAGGACAGCAATCCCGCCACTGTCCTTTGGGGGACTTCAATATTTACATCAGCTAATGTGACAATGGATCGTTACCTTCTTTGTTCTCTTCTTTTCACGCATCAGCATTACATGTCATCAGTCTCTGCAGTGTGTACTGATGACCAAATCTAAAAATATAAATAAATATTAGATAGACACTGATCATGCTGATATACTATATTCATTCAATTAGTTATCATTTTCCAACCTGTTTAATTGAATATTAAGGTTTCCTTTCCAGAAGACTGAAACGACTCTCGAATGAAGACTCACACCCTGGAGAAGTCTCTCTGAAAAGCTTGTAGTGAACAGTGGTGACATCCACCTCTGAAAAGGCTCCGCCCACTTCCTAAAAACCCACCCCCAATTTCCTCCAGTCTATACACTTTAGGCATTCGCCGTTGCAACGTTCCAGTTTTACTCATGTATTAGGAAAATAACATAAAACTGTGAGACCGTGAGTCTCATGGAGGCATGGGTGCCATGGATATGATGGTAATAGTAGCCAGTGTAAGCTTTGGGGATGTGCATTCACCTGTTTCACTAGGAGAGGGTTATAAGAAAAGGCAGGAAAAAAAATTAAAAAAAATAAAGCGAAGGAAGGGTTTTATTAAACGTACCGTCTTGGAGGGCTTTGTGCACATCGTCCTTGTTTGGTTTGTTTTTTTTTCCCGTTGTGTTCACTGGTATTTGCTCTGCATGAGATGGGGGGGGTTGACAGGCGCGCGCAGAGCCATCACCAGTTTTAAACGTGGCACACTGTCCGCACTGTAGGTAGAAGATCGAGTATTAGGGGGGTGCCGTGAGTGTCATGTTTGTTTTGATGGGAGAGTGTGGGCTTATTGTTGATGTCTTGTGATTTGAGGGTTGTTAATATAATAAAAGTATCCGTAAAGGTTACAGACATCAGTTATGATTTCGTTTTTGTCACTGTTGGGAGTAGGATAAAGTGATTGTATCCCCTTCCTAAGGATATGAATGGAGATGCCTTGGTGATGCGTATCATTAGATGGGCTGGTTTTAGGTTATTGAAGACTGAATAGACGGTGGTGGGAACCGCACAGCAGAGAAGTGGTAGACGAGAGTGTTGGAAAACTGAGAGCACAGTACAGTGGAACCTCGATTCACGACCATAATTTGTTACAAAACTCTGGTCGTAATCCGAAGCAATTTCCCCCATAGGATTGTATGTATCTGCGTGGGTTTCCTTCGGGCGCTCCGGTTTCCTCCCACAATCCAAAGACATGCTGGTTAGGTGGATTGGCGATTCAAAATTGGCCCTAGTGTGTGCTTGGTGTGTGGGTGTGTTTGTGTGTGTCCTGCGGTGGGTTGGCACCCTGCCCGGGATTGGTTCCTGCCTTGTGCCCCGTGTTGGCTGGGATTGGCCCCAGCAGACCCCCGTGACCCTGTGTTCGGATTCAGCGGGTTGGAAAATGGATGGATGGATGGATTGTATGTAAATACAATTAATCCGTTCCAGACGGTACGAACTGTATGTAAATATATTTTTTTAAAGATTTTTTTAAGCACAAATATAGTTAATTACGCCATTGAATACACATCATAATAGTAAACTAAATGTAAAAACATTGAATAACACTGAGAAAACCTTGAACAACAGAGAAAACTAACATTGCAGCAGTTCGCACTATAGACTTACGACCCGATCACTGTATAAACACTTTTTTTTAATGAGTTTTAAGCACAGGGGAAAAAAAGGAACATTTGAACAAATCCGAACTTTATTTAAAAACCAACCACAAGCAACCAAGAAAGTAACATTGCAGCAGTCCGCGCTATAGCCTTACAACCCGATCGCAGGGAAAAAAAATGAACATTTGAAAAATCCGTAACTTAATAAACAACCAAGAAAAGTAACATTGCAACAATTCACGCTACGAACCGAAAAATGAACATTTGAAAAATCCATAATAGATAGATAGATAGATAGATAGATAGATAGATAGATAGATAGATAGATAGATAGATAGATAGATAGATAGATAGATAGATAGATAGATAGATAGATAGATAGATAGATAGATAGATAGATAGATAGATAGATACTTTATTAATCCCAATGGGAAATACAAAAACTAACCATAAACCACCAAGAAAACTAACCTTGCATGAGTCGAATTCTGGCATGAAGTGAGGAGGAACTGGGTGGAGAGGAGGTTACAGTGCTTAGAAGTCATGGTTAACTGCAAAAGCACACGAAATACTGTAGAGCACAAAGAGTTCGCAGGTAAAGCACGCACGTCAGACTGAGAACAATGAACAGGGAGATGCTGAACACGTGCTTAAATACAGTAATCGGCGCGTACGAACCGGAAGGGACATGAAATAGAACACAAAGAGTTCACAGCGAAAGCACGCATGCACGTGCAAGCACGCACGTCTGACCGAGAACAATGCAACACGTGCGGAAATCATTGGCGCGCACAAACCGAAAGGGAAACTGGCTTGTTCGTATACCGAGTGTGTGGTCGTGAACCGAGGCAAAATTTTGGCAGACTTTTGGGTCGTAAACCGATTTGTACGTGTACCGAGACGTTCGTGAACCGAGGTTCCACTGTAGAGAGAGATTGTGTGGCTCAATGGCTGGGGAGTTCTGGGTATACGTAAAACAATGACAACCCCAGTAAGCCAGTGATGACCCCTGATTTGTTTGTTTGTTTTTTGAGGGAGTCTTCTTGGTTCTGTTTAGAAGTTGGGCTGCAACAGAGCCAGTATTTTTTTTTTTTGGACTTTATAGTTAATCAATCAATCAATCAATCAATCAATCAATCAATTCATTCATTCATTCATTCATTAATCTTTTTTGTCACTGTATATATGGTTGCACCCTAAGAGAGATTGAAAAGGATTGTATGCAATAAACTGCAACTTCTTTAGTTTTAACATCTTGACATCTAATTGTGTTTTTTTTTCCTTTCTCAATTACGGTCCCGGTTGGTCCCGACTACAAACAGCAGACCTGCAGTTGATGGTGAGTTACGACAAAAACAACTGTGGAAATTCAGGGAGAGAGAAAAACAAAATGAACAAAAAACGTAATGCTGAGAGAAAATAGAAAGCTAAACCTGATGTTATCAATTTAGGACTGGGTTTTTTTGTTGCCCTATTCACCTTGTGGCAACTTTTTGAAAGCCGATTCACCCCCCCCCCCACACTATTTTGTTCAGTAATTTCGAGTTTATGCTTTGTCACACACGTGCGAGTAGGGGGACGTTGTGTGGACCAAGTAAAGGTAATTCCACGCCAGGCCAGGGGAGGGTGGGGTGCACTAAATCTTCTCCTGTTATCTCTACAGACCAGCCGCGGGAAAACCTATCTGAGTCAGTGATGATACTTCCAGTTCTGGCGCCCAGAAGAACGTCACTTCTGGTTCCGGTGCCCAGACTGATGTCAGAAGGACATCACTTCCAGTTATCTGACATCACTTCCGGTCTGATCATTTAAAGCCGCCATCTTTCCTAACTCTCATCAGTTCAATCTTGGACTCAGTGCTATCAACAGCTCTTTATACCTTAAAAAACCATTTGCAGCCAGGAATATCATATGGGTGGCTGCCCCAAACCTTTTTACGTGTGTCGAGTCCATTCATTTTCACAGCTTCTATCATAATAAAGCAATCGACAAGGAGGACATTTTAAAGTACAGTTTTTAACATTTGTATATTAAGTTCAAACTGGGGGGCTCTGCCCCCTACTCACTTCACTCGCCAACCCCCGGGGGCAGGCCCTGGGAGCCTGCTATCTCGTGGCTGAGCCGCTTGAAAAACGTCGGGACGCTACTCCATTAGAGAAAGCGATTGTATTTAAAGAGATGGTCTATAGGAGAGTATGTGTGGAGCGGGAGGAAGGCAGTCCTTAGTTGTTATAGATAGAAAATCAATTACTTGAGTATTTTACTTCAGCTGTCTATTTCAAACACCAATGAATAACAAAACATAGTAAAAATTAAAAGCAGAAGTTAAAAAGTAAATAAAAAATTTAATTATGTTAATGCCTCGTCAAAAACAATATTATGAATTACTTCATCCTCTAACTTAACGTTGCTTTTCTGTTCGCATATTGTTTTGGATATTTTTCTCTTTCTCATTTATTGGGTAATTCTCTTTGTTCTTCATTTTTATTCTATGCAACTCATTTTTGTTCATTTTCTTTTTTTCAACATTCATTACACTGGTCAATAAGCATTTTGCTACTGGGATACTTTCATCTGTACTTTAACAAATTTCACTTGCTGACTCCAAATCTGAATTTCGTCCAGCATGTCCCATTTTTTAGTTATGATGTTTCAAGTCTTGGATGACTAGGGTGACTGGACAGTAAAGGCGATGCGTTTCAGCATTTAAGAAATGCGTTTGGTCTCAAGAAAAGTGAAGCCAAAATTAAGGAAGGTGTTTTTGTTGGCCCTGAAATCCGTGAACTGATGCTTGACGATGAGTTCAAAAAGAAACTGAAGCCCACTGAATCAGCACCCTCATTCGTGCAGGTTGTCCAAAATTTTCTTGACAGTCACTTAGCAGAGAATTATACTGAGCTTGTGGGGAACCTGCTGAAAGTATATTAGCTTACGGGAGCCAGAATGTCACTGAAGACGCATTTTTTACATTCTCATCTCGACTTTTTTCCACCAAATCTAAGCGATGTTAGAGATGAGCACGGGGAAAGATTTCATCAAGATATAAACGTGATGGAAAACTGATATTGGGAAAAATTCACTCCCAGCATGATGGGTGACTACTGTTGGTTCTTGCAAAGAGAGACAGCTGTGCAGTACAAGCGGAAAAGCGAGTGCCTCCAACATTTTTGGGCACGCTGACCTTGCTTTTATATTGAGGTAAATTGACATAAATATACTTTAACGTGTCTCTGGAATCGTCTTCTGGTTTGTTTTCAGAATAAACACATCAAAACAATTTTGGTGGGACAGAGTCCAAACTCCAGATATCATGTATCTAGATAGATAGATAGATAGATAGATAGATAGATAGATAGATAGATAGATAGATAGATAGATAGATAGATAGATAGATAGATAGATAGATAGATAGATAGATAGATAGATAGATAGATAGATAGATAGATAGATACTTTATTAATCCCAATGGGAAATTCACATACTCCAGCAGCAGCATACTGATAAAGAACAATATTAAATTAAAGAGTGATAACAATGTAGGTATACAGACAGACAATAACTGTGTATAATGTTAACGTTTACCCCCCTGGGTGGAATTGAAGAGTCGCATAGTGTGGTGGAGGAACGATCTCCTCAGTCTGTCAGTGGAGCAGGACGGTGACAGCAGTCTGTCGCTGAAGCTGCTCCTCTGTCTGGAGATGATTCTGTTTAGTGGATGCAGTGGATTCTCCATGATTGACAGGAGCCTGCTCAATGCCCATCGCTCTGCCACGGATGTCAAGCTGTCCAGCTCCGTGCCTACAATAGAGCCTGCCTTCCTCACCAGTTTGTCCAGGCGTGAGGCGTCCCTCTTCTTTATGCTGCTTCCCCAGCACACCACGATATTCAAAAGTGTCAAAACGTCAATGATGTATATTTCAAAAACCTGATGTGCTAGCTAAATTCCGATTTCATATATGAAATCAGTGTAAAAAACCTAATACAGAGATGCTCTGAAGTTCCCAGAAGAAAAACAAAAAATATTTTTTGTAGACCAGTGTTATCAACTCTTGCTGCTCTTTTTGTATCGAGATCTGAAATTCGACGTCCTTGAATAGATCATTTGCATTTCTGCCTTGCCATTATAACTGACTGCGTTGAAGGATGAGTTAAGTAATGAGAGTGTCACGGGGTGAAACAGAGAGAGGATGTGCACAGCAGGAGTAATGATTGGGTGAGCGGTGTGGAGGCGAGTGGTCAAGGCTGAATACGACGGAAAACTTTTTAAATACAATAGAGAGATAACAACGGTTGTGGGCCTCATCAGCAACGATGATGACTTGGCCCACAGAGAGAAAGTGAACCAACTCGTTGGCTGGTGTGGCAACAACAACCTATCAGCAAATGTCAACAAGACGAAGGAGATCATTGTTGACTAAAGGAATAAACACATGGCACATACTTCACTTTTAATCCGTGGCATCACTGTTGAATTAGAAATAAAGTTCTTGGGGGTACACGTCATGGATGACCTGACATGGACTACAAATACCACCTCCTCTGCCAAGAAAACACAGCAGCACCTTCACTTGCTGCGACGGATGAGGAGAGTAAACTTCCACTCTCCTGTCCTCACAACATTCTACAGAGGTGCTATAGAGAGCATCGTGACCATCAGCCTCACAGCACTGTTTCAGATCAGAAGTCCCTCCTGAGTGGTGAAGACGGCAGAAGAAATCATCAGATCAAGATCTGTGCGAGATCTGTACTTGTCACGCTGCCATAGGAGGGCTAATAAAGTAGTCAGAGGCCCCACTCATCCAGCCCAGGGACTGTTCAAACTTTTACCCTATAGCAAACGCTACCATCGTAAGCAGTGCAAGCCTGCCAGACTCAGCAGGAGTTTCTTCCCACAGGCTATCAACTCCCGTTAACAAAAAACAACATGCTGACCAATTGTAAACACATACACAGACATGCAGAACATATACATTCGCAATCTTATATCTCGTACAATGCTGTTATGTCTGTGCATGATGTTTATGTTTTTCGTCACTTGAACACTGTACAACTATTCGCCAATGTGTCTATTGGATTATACACATACTAGACATTAAGCCCATTACAATAACGGGCACGAGAACAGTAGTGCATAAACATTAGTAGGAACAGTCTATATTAAATGGCAAGGGACCTTGACCTCATTCTGTTTCTTGTAAGAAAGTAATACTGGCTTTGATGTCCGTAATATGCCTTTAATTTTCTGTCACAACAGTGGGCAATCAGCAGAGTCTCCCCAGCAAATGATGTAATGTGTGGCGTGCAGCTGATAACCGTGCCTGTGGCGTCTCCCCAGCAAGTACAGTGGAACCTCGGTTCACGAACGTCTCGGTACACATACAAATCGGTTTACGACCAAAAAGTTTGTCAAACTTTTGCCTCGGTTCACGACTACACACTCGGTATACGAACAAGTCGGGTTCCCTTTCGGTTTGTACATGTTCAGTCTCTCCCTGTGTATTTCCTGTGCAGCGAGCAAGAGAGAGAGCGAGAGAGCGCGACACACACGCGCACACACACACAGGCAGCACACACAGAGGCAGCAAGAGAGAGAGCCGCGTACACACACAGGCAGAGAGAGAGCCGGGCACACACACAGGCAGGGCCAGAGAGAGACAGACGCGCACACACACAGGAGCGCGCGCGAGAGAGGCGCGCACACACACAGGAGCGCACGTGAGAGCAGCGCGCACACACACAGGAGCGCACGTGAGAGAGGCGCGCACACACACAGGAGCGCGCTAGAGAGACACACACACAGGCACTCCAGGCTCGCAAAAGACAGAGAGAGAGAGAGAGAGAGCGAGAAAGGGAGGGATGCATAAGGTAGAGAAGGCTTGTTTTTGTTTTCAGTTCTGTTTACAGTGATCGGTTCGTAGCCTGCATTGTTGCAATGTTACTTTTCTTGGTGGTTTATTAAATTACGGATTTTTCAAATGTTCATTTTTTCCCCTGTGCTTAAAACTCATTTAAAAAAAAAGTGTTTTTAGCGAGCGGTTCCTAGCACTATAGCGCGAACTATTGCAGAGTTAGTTTTCTCTGTTGTTCAAGGTTTTCTCAGTGTTATTCAATGTTTTTACATTTAGTTTACTATTACGCTGTACATTCTATGGTATATTTAACTATATTTGTGCTTAAAAATTAAAAAAAATATATATTTTCATACAGTTCGTACGGTCTGGAACGGATTAATTGTATTTACATACAATCCTATGGGGGAAATTGCTTCGGTTCACAACCAAATCGGTTTACGACCAGAGTTTTGGAACGAGAACCGAGGTTCCACTGTACTGTGCAGTTCCCCAGCAAGTATTTTAATCTGTGCTGGCGAGCTTCTGATTATTTTATGTGTGGCGTCTCCCCAGCAACGGATTTTTTGTGCGCGGCCGCGAGCACCCAATCAGCACTCTGCCCAGCAATGATGTCCTTTATTTGCTTATCATGCACGGCCGCGGCTAGGCCATTCACTGTGTGACACAGTGCGATGTGCGGCGCGGCCCCGTGCATGCGCACTTCACCAGAAGACACACACACATGGACACCCTGGATGCACACAGGGGCTTATTAATGAGGATTCTGTCTGTTTATGTCTGTCTGTTGTTGTATAACATACACTTGTCTCAAAGTTTGTATTCGTACCTTAATCCTGGAGAATCGCAATTTCATTCAGCTGTGCACTCCTTGTTATATGGTTTGAATGACAATGCAGTAATCCCCCACTAGATCGCGGTTCAGCTATCACGCCCCCACTACATCGCGGATTTATTAATACTATTATTATTACTAGGGGGCTCCGCCCCCTGCTTGCTTCGCTCGCCCATCCCTGGGTTTGGTTTACCAGATAAACAATTTAAAGAGATTATTTTCATGAGAATTTTTAAATATGCATTATTTTCATTTTTACTTTAAAACTTTTGTAAAAACAATATTTGCCCTTTATTTCCTGCCCTGGGTGCGGTTAAGTCTCTTTCTCGCGGCACTTATAACACTGCTCGCGTTGTGAAGGGGGGGTCTTGCGATCGGTTTAGCTGGTGTCTTGCTGCTGGCCAGCTGTGTGTTGTGCTTGTCGCGCTTTGCGTCAATCATTTAAAAGCCTGTACAGCAGCTGTCCTTTTGTCACTTCGCGTCTCTGCCGCTTGCTTTGTGAAGGGGGGGAGCTGAACACACACAAAGCAGAAGTGGACAGATCAGCTACTGGCTTTGTGCTGCTTCTACCAAGATGCCTGTTCTGCTTGTCGCTCTGCGCGTTCTGAAGGGGGGGGAGGGGGCTGTGTGAGGGCTGAACGCACGCTAAGGAGGTGCTCGGATCATCTGCTGGGTCTCTGCAGCTGCTGCTGGCAAGCTGCGTGTTCTGCTTGTCATTGTTTTAAGAGCTGGGAGCACCTGAAGTTTGTCTGCCCAAAGCATTCCAACAACTGCTAGGTTAGATGTCAGGGAACTTGTTTTAAATTGTTTGTAAGTAGGGCGCGTCGTCAAAGTGTTTGCCCGGGATGATCTGGTCTCGATAGCTTCGCTCAAACACGCCGCTCCATGGAGGCGCGCTACGCTCCTGCCACTTCGCGTTGTAAAGGTGGGGAGAAGTGGACTTTGTGCTGGCTTTGTGCTGCTTCTGCCAAGATGTTTGTTCTGCTTGTCGCTCTGCGTGTCAATCATTTAAAAGCCTGTACAGCAGCCGTCCTTCTGTCTCACTGCCTTGTCTTGCGTGACATTAAAATGTTTTATAATAGAAAGATGTTACTCATATCCTTAGCCCGACATCCACATATCATATGTGTTTACAAAGTGTGTTTTAATAAGTTTACATGTGTTTAAAGCATGTGGGAGGGGTATTTTAAGGCTTAAACTATAAAAAAATGTTTATTTATATGGTCTTTCTATATCACAGATTTTCACCTATCGCTGATGGGTCTGGAACGTAACTTCCACGATAGGCGAGGGATAACTGTAAAGGCAATCCAATCCATTTTAATCCAAATAATAGCAATTCACAAAATAGGCCTAATTCAAATTCTCTTCTTGACTTTAGAGTGGTAGAGTTAATGTATGCCCCGAATAGGCAAAATTCACCCACTGGTTGGGAACCCCTGATTTCCTTTGGGATTGTCAAGCTTAGGTCATAGAGTTGCACAGGAGACAGGGTTTCTAAGGAATATTAACTTGTTTAACAGGCAGGAAGAGACATAAGAATTTATTCAACAGGAGTTTTCAGTGCACACGAGTGCACAGGTAGAAACTTGCAAACAGCGCACTCCGGCTCCACCCTTCAGCTTAAAAGAACACGGAGATAAAATCATTGACCATTAAAATATAATGCACACATTTAGAGAATACTATAAATCCTTATATTCTACTGAGTTCAAAAAAGACAACACATAATCTAATGCATTTCTTGATCCATTACAGATACCACAAATAGATACTTTTATTGCAGAGGAATTGGATAAACCTCTAGTGCTATCAGAATTACTAGATGCTATAAAGTCACTTCAGAGCGGGAAAGCAGCAAGCCCTGATGGCTACCCTGTTGAATTTTATAAGAAATTCTCTACTCAGCTAGCACCCCTCTTATTAGCAACATTTACAGAGGCTAGAGACAATCAAATTCTACCTCAAACTTTTCGCCAAGCATTAATCACCATCTATCATAAACAAAACAAGGACTTATTACAATGTGCATCATACAGACCAACTTCACTTTTGAATAATGATGTTAAGATACTCTCCAAAGTCCTAGCTAGAAGGATGGAGAAAGTGCTGCCTTTGGTAATATCACAAGATCAAACTGGATTCATTAAAGGCTGACACTTAGCTTCCAATCTCCGACGCCTGTTTAATGTAATATATTCACCTGCAAAGTCAAACACCCCGGAGATATTATTATCGTTGGTTGCAGAAAAAGCATTTGAAATGATTGAATGGAACTACCTTTTCATTACATTAGAGAAATTTGGGTTTGGCCCGAATATTTGTGCATGGATCAAACTACTGTATACCAATCCAGAAGCTTCAGTTTGTATTAACAACATTTGCTCGGACTACTTTAAACTAGAACGTGATACCAGACAAGGATGCCCCTTGTCACCACTGCTATTTGCAATCACCATTGAACCACTGGCAGTTCACTGTCGAAATGATCAGATAAAGGGGATTATCAGAGAATGACTAGAACAGAAAATTTCTGTATATGCAGATGATATGGTATTGTATATATCAGACCCAAAAATACTATGCCTGTAGTCTTAACAGCACTTACAGAATTTCAAAAGATCTCTGGTCTCAGAATTAATTTGAATAAAAGTGTGCTCTTTCCAGTGAATTCTCAAGCATTCAATATTAGATTGGACACCTTCCCTTTTATTATTGCAGATCAGTTTAAGTTGTCTGCTATGATATCTTTTTGCTATTTTGACTGTTGCATCACTATATGGTATCACAATAGCAGTAGAGTTTAGATTAGCATTGTGGTTATGGTTTTAGTATGTGTTAAAACGCTGCGGTTATATTCTGATATGGCATGTTTGCACTTCCAATGAGACAGTAATTTTACATTGCTTCAGTTATTCAGTTAGACATCCCATTAGAAGGTGGATGCTGAACATTTGTTTTTATAAATTTTCATTAAGTTCATTATTTATCGTATATACATAAACCTATAGTGCAGCGTCCTGGTAATGAATGGCCCAGCCGTCAATGACTTATACTCCACACATTGTGCTGGATGCAGTAAAATTTTGGTCGACTCCTTGATCGTTTCTGTAGACTGTCATGATGTTGATAGTGATATGTCCACTATGACTCCCAGGTCCTTCTTACAAGGTGTACATTCAAATTTTCCGACCTCCCGTTGTGCATTCAAATCTAACATTTCTACTTCCCATGTGTAATATTTTACATTTACTTACATTAAGTTCATCTGCCACAGGTCTGACCAAGCCTGTATGCTGTCCAAGTCCCTCTGTAATGAATTCTAAATGCTGCCATTCCACCTAGTTTGGTATCATTTGCAAATTTAACGAGCTCGTTATTTATATTCCAATCCAGATCATTTAAATTAGATTAGATTAAATTGGATAATTTTTATTAATCCCAAGGGGAAAATCATATGCATGCAGTACCAAAAATAATAAAAACATGTACAAAGACTAACCAGACAAATAATACAATCAATCAATCAATCAATCAATCAATCAATCAATCAATCAATGTATATTGTGCAGACGTTTCAAAATGAACCTAAAGAGCACATTGGGAGAAAGCACTGAATTGCCTGATAGCAGCGGGCAGAAAAGACTCCCATAGGTGTTTCTTAGCACACTTTGGTGGAATGAGCCTGTGGCTAAAAGTTCTCCAAGAGAGCGCCACCTGGAGGGGATTTATCATGATGGCCTCCAATTTTTCCACCATCCTCTTTTCCACAACAGCTTCCAGTGTGTCCTGGGTTGGCCTTGTGATGGTGCAGGCTTTTCTGCTAAGTCTGTTCAGGCATTGTGCACCTTTAGAGCTCAGGTTGCTTCCCCAGCAAAGAACACCACAATGGCTACTATGGACTGGTAGAACATTTCCAGCATCTTGCTGCACACGTCAACAGACCTGAATCTTCTTAGCAAGTCCAGTCTGCTCTGGCCCTTCTTGTGTCATCAGACCAGTCCAGTTTGTTGTTCATGTGAAGCCCCAGGTACTTGTAGCTCTGCACCACTTCCACGTCCTCCACCCGGATGGCGACTGCTCTCAGATTCTCCTTGCAATATGGAGTTTATTCAGAAAGTATTCAGACCCCTTCACTTTATGCATATTTTATTGTGTTGTGGATTTAATTTTCAATGGATACATTCACCATTTGTGGCCAACAATCTACACACAATAACCCATAATGACAAGGTGGAAACATATTTTCAGAGAGGTTTGCAAATTTATTAAAAATCAAAACTAATGGACTGTGTCACGCCTGTTATGATTCTGTTCTGTGTTTATCTTTTAATAACTTCTACTTGGGATATTCTGACATCTTTAAATGTTGATGATGGGCTTGTGAAGGGTGACAAATCCTTTGCTCACATTTATTTTAAGGTCCAAAGTGTACTTATGGAGGTAAACATTTCTTTGCACATTTTCACACACTGTTTTGGCTCATATATTAGGATGCATAATTAAATTACAGAATCACAAGTGAATGAGAATTATGCATCTTGCACTTATTCATTCACAAATCAAATGATCGAGAATTATTAGACTGCTTCTTGGGTAGTGATTTGTTTGTGAATTAAATGAACGCGAGTTGTCAGACTGATTGTTAGGTAGTAATTTGTTGTACAAGAATCATTAGATTGGATCACAGGTAGTGATTCATTTGTGAATCAAATAAACAAATGTTGTTAGACTGATTATTGGGCTGTGATTTGTTTGAGAATCAGATGAACGAGAATTGTTAGATTGATTCTTGGGCTACGATTCATTGAGCTAGAATCATTAGATTGGTTCTTGGGCAGTGATTAGTTTGCATATCAAATGAACTAGAGTCAATAGGCTGATTCTTGGGTAGTAATTTGTTGAACAAGAATCAATAGATTGGTTCTCGGGTAGTACAGTAATCCCTCGCTACTTCGCGGTTCACTTTTCGCGGATTCACAACTTCGCGGATTTTATATGTAAGCATATCTAAATACATAACGCAGATTTTTCGCTGCTTCGCGGGTTTCTGTGGACAATGGGTCTTTTTACTTGCTTCCTCAGTAGGTTTGCCCAGTAGATTTCATAAAAGAGATGCTATTGGCGGATGGCTGAGAAGCTACCCAATCAGAGCACGCAGTTAAGTTCCTGTGTGCTGCTGATTGGCTCAGCGACGGAGTGTTGCATTAACCAGGAAGTCTCATCTCACTCATTCATCATTAACGTGCTAATGCTTCAGGGGCCGTGTCCAAGCACCAACAGAAGATGCAAATGATTGCAGAAAAGGTAAAAGTTTTGGATATGTTGAAGGAAGGGAACAGCTACACTGCTGCAGGACACCGATTCTTTTTATTTAAAAAGGAGGAAAAGCATATAAGATCTACGGCCGCAGTGTCCTTTAACCAGGGTGAAAAACGAGTTGCAAGTGGACGTGATAAGGCAGTAGTCTGGATGGAATCTGCTTTAGGAATCTTTGCAACAAGGTTGACGACGTCATGACCTCCTACAAGCTGCTACGTGTACTTCGCTATACAGTAAGTGTAAACTTATCTACCGATTTCATATTGCTTAGCAGTTGTCCCTGTTTTTAATAGAGTAAATGGTGGGTTGTAAACAATACAGGGAGGGTTTAAAAACGTCCAAATACACGTTAAATAATTAAATAAATATGGTGTCCCTACTTCGCGGAAATTCAGTTATCGCGGTCGGCCTTGGAACCTATCTCCCGCGATAAGTGAGGGATTACTGTAATTTGTTTGCAAATCAAATAAAGGAGAGTTGTTAGGCTGATATTTGGGCCATGATTCCTTTGCAAATCAAATTAACAAGGGATATTAGACTGATTCTTGGGCCGTAATTCATCGAACAAGAATCATTACATTCATACTTGGTCAGTGATTTGTTTGCGAATTAAATGAACGAGAGTTGTTAAATTGATTCTTGGATCGTGATTCATCAAACAAGAATCATTGCATTCGTACTTGGGCAGTGATTCGTTTGCGAGAGTCAATAGACTGATTCTTGGGTAGTAATTTATTGAACAAGAATCATCAGATTAGATCTCGGGTAGTGATTCGTTTGCAAATCAAATGAACGAGAGTTGTTAGACTGATTCTTGGGCAGTGATTAGTTTGCGAATCAAATGAACAAGAGTCAATAGACTGATTCTTGGGTAGTAATCCGTTGCATAAGAATCATTAAATTGGATCTCGGGTAGTGATTCATTTGTGAATCAAATAAATGAGTTTTGTTAGACAGATTCTTGGGCCATGATTCGTTTGTGAATCAAATGAACGAGAGTCAATAGACTGATTCTTGGGCCGTGATTCATCGAACAAGAATCATTACATTCGTACTTGAGCAGTAATTTGTTTGCGAGAGTGAATAGACTGATTCTTGGGTAGTAATTTGTTGAACAAGAATCATTGGATTAGATCTCGGGTAGTGATTCATTTGTGAATCAAATAAATTAGATTTGTTAGACTGATTCTTGGGCCGTGATTCGTTTGTGAATCAAATGAGCGAGAGTCAATAGACTGATTCTTGGGCCGTGATTCATCGAACAAGAATCATTACATTCGTACTTGGTCAGTGATTTGTTTGCGAATTAAATGAACGAGAGTTGTTAGATTGATTCTTGGGCCGTGATTCATCAAACAAGAATCATTGCATTCGTACTTGGGCAGTGATTCGTTTGCGAGAGTCAATAGACTGATTCTTGGGTAGTAATTTATTGAACAAGAATCATCAGATTAGATCTCGGGTAGTGATTCTTGGGCAGTGATTAGTTTGCGAATCAAATGAACAAGAGTCAATAGACTGATTCTTGGGTAGTAATCCGTTGAATAAGAATCATTAAATTGGATCTCGGGTAGTGATTCATTTGTAAATCAAATAAATGAGATTTGTTAGACTGATTCTTGGGCCATGATTTGTTTGTGAATCAAATGAATGAGAGTCAATAGACTGATTCTTGGGCCGTGATTCATCGAACAAGAATCATTACATTCATACTTGCGCAGTAATTCGTTTGCGAGAGTGAATAGACTGATTCTTGGGTAGTAATTTGTTGAACAAGAATCATTGGATTAGATCTCAGGTAGTGATTCGTTTGTGAATCAAATAAATAAGAGTTATTAGACTGATTCTTGGGCCGTGATTTGTTTGTGAATCAAATGAACGAGAGTCAATAGACTGATTCTTAGGCGGTGATTCATCGAACAAGGATCATTACATTCGTACTTGGGCAGTGATTTGTTTGCGACAGTCAATAGACTGATTCTTGGGTAGTAATTCGTTGAAAAAGAATCATTAGATTGGATTGCAGGTAGTGATTCATTTGTGAATCAAATTAATAAGAGTTGTTAGACTGATTCTTGGGCCGTGATGTGTTCGTGAATCAGATGAACGAGAGTTGTTAGATTGATTCTTGGACAGTAATTCGTTTGCAAATCAAATGAACGAGAGTCAGTAGACTGATTCTTGGGTAGTAATCAATTGAACAAGAATCATTAGATTGGTTCTCGGGTAGCTGATTCATTTGAGAATCAAATAAACGAGGGTTGTTAGACTGATTCTTGGGCCATAATTCATTGAACAAGAATCATTAGATTCGTTCTTGGACAGTGATTTGTTTGCGAATCAAATGAATGAGAGTCAGTAGACTGTATTCTTGGGTAGTAATCAATTGAACAAGAATCATTAGACTGATTCTTAGGCAGTGAATCGTTAGCAAATCAAATGAATGAGAGTCATAAGACTGATAGTAATAGTAATTCATCGAACAAAAATGATTAGATTGGTTCTTGGGCAGTGATTCGTTTGCAAATCAAATAAACAAGAGATGTTAGAATGATTCTTGGGCCGTAATTCTTTTTGTGAATCAAAAGAACGAGAGTAAACAGACTGATTTTTCGGTGGTAATTCGTTGAACAAGAATCATTAGTTTGGATCTTGGGCAGTGATTGATTCACAAATCAAATGAATGAGAGGCGTTAGACCGATTCTTGGGTAGTAATTTGTTGAACAAGAATCATTAGATTGGTTCTTGAGTGGGAACAAGGACAGGAGGGGGTGCGCTTCTGTTATTTATCCCCCATGAATGGGAATATTTTTGAACTGGACAGTTGTTTGATTTGCATCTCAAAGAAGTCTTTTGTTTCTGAAGCAGCCTGAAAAGACGTGGAATGCTGGTGTGTTTTGTTTTTGAATTTCAAATGTGGCTCCGAAAGTCCTTGGTGGTCCCTTGTATCAGCCCGGAAAAGGGAGGAGGGAGCGGGACTAGAGTCGTTACTGAGATATGTGTGGTATTTTTGTGCTTTGGACTCTGAAAGTCTTTGGTGGTCCGAGAAGCAGTCTGAACAAGGGAGAAAGGAATGGGATTAGAGTAATTAAGTTTTTGTAAGGTTTTATTTTTATGTTTTTATTTATATTTATATACATGTATTGTAGTTTTGATAGACTTGTTATTTTTTAAGGAACACACAGCGGGAACTGCACCTTTTGATATATGATAGGACTGAATATTTATTGAGACCACTTGTTTTAATTAAGAACTGTTTATTTTTTGTTCCATCTTGTCTGTGTCTATCTCTCACTCTGGTCTGTCCTCAGGACGACTACTCAATGCCACAGGGTTGAACTGTTGCAAGGTACGTGGTGGGTTTGGAGCAGCAGAGTGGCACAATGGTTAGCCTTTCTCAGATCCAACGTCCAGAGTTCAAATTCGGCACCTGAATGTGTTCCTGTGTCTGTACTGGGTTTCCTCCCACGTCCCCAAAAATTTGTTAATTAGGTTAATTGGCAGCTCTATAGTTTGGATAATGTGCATGAGTCCAGAAGGCCAGGCCCTGCACAGGGGCCTTGTGTCAAATAACGGCATGACAGACTACGGCCCCCCACGACTTGGAATTGGATTACGAATGCTTTGTTATGAGTACATTAGATTTGTTATCTACCTGGATTTACATTTCTTATTTACTTTCAGCATTGACTTCATCAGAGCAAAGTGAAAACAGCTGACATGAGTCTGCCCACCACTGCCAGGTTGCGGAAAACTATCACTGCATTAATACAATGGTTTTATATTACCAACCATTCACAGAAAAAATGCCTAGTATATTTGTGCTTGAGCAGCAGTAAATAGTGACCTTAATTTTAGAAAGTCTAACCCCAGTGTCTGCCATTTAGATTTTGAAAGACATAAAACTTAACTTTGTTCTTTTAGATGAAGAAGATACAGTTTTATGGTGACAATGTTGCTTGCATGTGGCCAGGCAGTACTGCAGAGTGAACAGATTTATTGTGTGAGCTAAACTTGCTGAATTTCAAAATCAAAAAGTACAATTATCTTTTGATAACGTGGCTCACAAGATTGAAATTGGAAAAGTGTCAGCAATTGCGGGGAAGAAAGCTTAGCAAATTTTGAAAACAGTTAACAAACCAAAGAGATATAGTCTGTGCTCTACCTCCAGCCACCTGGATGGCATCCAAAAAGGAAATGACAAATCACTACTACTAATAATAATCATAAGAAGTAGAATCAGTTTCATTATCATCATCATCATCATCATTATCATCATCATATATAAAAAATGCTATGATCTGTTCATCTGACAATTAATTAATCACAAACCACTGGGGCTAGACCGTTGATTTTGGTCTTAATCAAAAGCCTGTGACCTGAAACATTCTTGAAATTCCAAAAAATTAGCCACCTCAGCAAGGTGAGCTGTAGTTGAGTGTTTATTATAGCAAAGTAGTTACAAAAGCAAGCAATATGGCAGAATGAAAAAGAAGAGCAGTGACATCTGCTGACAGTCAAGCGAATCACAGAGGCTGATTATGTGATGAAGAATCTCATAACAGGAAGAAGAAAAAGAAGAACAGTGCCATCTGCACAGCATCAAGTGCAGGATCCAAGAATGACAACAAACAGAAAGAGGTACAAAATGTTAGGTCGTGACCACTTGCTTTGCTTGACCTGTGGTTTTGTGTTTTAGGTAAAGTGATCCAAAAAAACTAAGTGATGACCACCATAATGGCAGAAAGAAAAAGGAAGAATGGTGACATCTCCTGAGCATCAAGCACATCGCAGTAGGCGATTAAATGAGCATGCAAACTTGATGGCTCCTAGGCATGTAGATGAAAGAATGAGAGAGTCCACTGTGCCAGTGCAGAAGATTGGCAAATGGTTGAAAGTAGAAGATTGGCAAATGGTTGAAATTTCCAACTATATGAAAGCATGGCTTTTGTTTATGGCAAAGTGATCCAAAGCCTAACTGATCACCACTATAACAGCAGAAAAATAAAGAAGAAAGGTGACATCTGCTGAACATCAAGCACATCTCTAAGTAAACAAGCAAGTGTAATGGCTCATACATATGCAAGATGAAAGAATAAGAAAGAAACACAAGTTCACTTTGCCAATTCAGAGGAGCGTCAAATGATTGAAACTTCCAGCCATTTGAGATCATTGATTTTGTTTATGGCAAAGTAATCCAAAAAAAAAAGAAGTGATGACCACCATAATGGCAGAAAAAAAGAGAAGAATGGTGACATCTGCTAAGCATCAAGCACATCGTTGTCTGCAATTAAGTGAGCATGCAAACGTGATGGCTCATAGACATGCAAGATGAAAGAATGAGAAAGAGACACAAGTCCACTCTGACAATCCAGAAGATCATCAAATGGTTGAAACTTCCAACCATATGAGAGCTTTACTTTCACATCCTTAGGTAGTGGCAGCCAGCTGGGCACTTTACTGGAGGGCAGAAAAGTTCATTGTAACTAAAGCATGGTCCCCACAAGCACATCTAATGATAATCCCCCAGGACATACAGTACAGACATGTTCAGGAATTTATAATCAAGTGTAAGAATTGTGTTTATTGATCTTCAAACATTAATCTTTATTAAACATGAATATAGGATGGCCTGCGTGTGTGTGTTTTTGTCGCACTGATCACCAAACCAAGTGATAATCACCATAATGAATGAAAGAAAAGAAAGGGTAGCAACATCTGCTGAGCTTCAAGCAAATCAAAGAACAATAATAATATTAACAACTTGTTCAGAAAAGGATCAAATGGTTTAAAGCGTTGTTTTTGTTTATAGCAAAGTGATCCAAAAAACAAGTGATACCCACCATAATGGCAGAAGGAAAAAGGTGCAACAACATCTCCTGAGCATCAAGCAAATCGCACAATAATAATAATAACATATCCATAACTTATCCAGAAAATGGTAATCAAGCTAACTTTGGAAATTGTAAGCTGATGGCATGCAGGGGAGCAACAAGCTGTTTCAAGGGGTTATGCAGGATTTGTTTTAGCGTCCCCATTCTTTACACCTTTTACATATATCAGTATGTTCATAAGAGAAAAAAAACTGTATGTGAGCACATTCTTGATGTGGACGGGTAGCGGTTGGGGGTCCCTATGCAATGCATACTCTGTATACCCCATATTTGCTCCCCTGATGATTGGGATGTAAGAAGCAGCTTAATGGAACATCCTTTCTCTGTAGGTTTTCCCAATAGTTAGTACTTCTGTCTCGTATTTCCACATACCTGAGTTCAGTTTCCTTTCTGCACATCTTCACAAGGCCTCAGAGTCTCTTTCCAGGGGCCTCATGTATAAACGGTGCGTACGCACAGAAATGTTGCGTACAAACCTTTCCACGCTCAAATCGCGATGTATAAAACCTAAACTTGGCGTAAAGCCACGCACATTTCCACGGTAACTCATTCCTTGGCGTACGCAATTTATCCGCCCGGTTTTGCAGACTGGCGGCACCCAGTGTCAAAGCAGTGCTACTGTTCCTGTGTGATCACCCTTTCTTTCTTAAATCCACATTCCTGGCGCTGCTTGATAAATACACTGAAATTAACTGCATATTGTTTATTAGTGTAATGCATCTGATTGTAATTAACCTGTAGCAATATAATGGTCCAGGGAATAGCCATAGTATTCCAAATACCATAACTGCTTTAGCGTTGTAACTCTCACTGCATCTTCTTTCAGCTGATCCCGTTAAGGGTTGCCACAGCAGATCATCTTTTTCCACATTACTCTCACTGCACCACTCGGAGTATTTATATCACTGTATCTGAGTGGGGAATCACAGCAGCAGCTGATTGGAAAGAGAATTATCGGTACACAGCATGAAGCAGATGCTGCCTGAGCCACAGCAAACGCTTTAGTCCCTGTACAGACTTTGCGGTTTAGAAACAGTTTCATCCCAAGAACTCTAAACGCACTAAATCAGTCCATCAAGTGCTCCTTGTAGAAATGTTTGGACTTATAAGTACAATTACCCCACTGTAAACTTGCACTACAGTTATAATATTGCACAACCTGCGCCACTTTATAAAGCGCGTATTTACATGTGATGACGGTATTCATTTCTAAGACGAAATGCAGCAAAACATTTTGATTATATTATACAGATAAAACTTTAACTTCATTTAAATAATCTGTATTGTTAATAATTAAACATGTGAGGACACGGTGCTGCAGCGCTAGCTAGTTCAGTAATTGTTCCTGCCTTGCGCTGTATTCTTGCTGGTGCTGACGCGACACTGGAAAGATAGACGGATATAATAATTAAACACGTACTACTAAGATATTTCAATGTTCCTTAAAAGTTTTGAAGAATCGAAGTTCTAAGCTTACAGATGGCTTCACGTCTATTACATAGCTTATTGTGTGGCGATTGAGTTTTTGGAGAAAGAAAAGTAAGGACAGGAATTGGAGGTTAGTACGTTTGAAAGAGACAGTACTGCTGTGATAAATTATTTCATTGAAGGTTGCGCATGGTGCAGCAAGCCTCTTGCGTGAGACATGAACAAGCACTGCGCCACCATGTTCCCATGTTTAATAACATGCTTTCATTCCTATCATCATGGAAAAGATATCACGTATACATCTCAGTATTTTAATTATTCAGAGAGCTGTAATATCACAAATGTAATGGATTATGTGTCCTGTCGGAGAAAGAGAAAGCCCGTTTAAAAAGCAGGTAGTGATTCATACACATAGAGCACATAGAAGATCAAATACAGAACAAAGCATTTAATGTGCCACTTTAGTTACAATGGGATTTGAGAAACTAGTAAAATAAACGATTTTAAGATGAAGTTTATGATGTTCTACTTTAATGGCAAAATAAACTATGTGATTAAAGTGGAAATTTCGAGATTAAAGTTGACATTTCGTGCTTTTTTCCCCACTGTGTGCCTTTTTTTTGTCTGTACCGTAATAAGCTTTCATATGACACTCAGACGGTGGGCTACGACTCGCTTTTTCACGGCGACTTTGATATGTGATTTCTTTTTTATTTCGGGCACTGTGCGACTTTGTGAATTTGATCTTTCGAGTTTTTCCGACACTCTGTCACTCGATCAACTTTCTTTTGTTGATTATACCACTGTTTGAACCAACCAATAGTACGTTTTTCCTTTGCCTCCACTTGGTATTCGCTGAAATTCTTATATTTTCTCCCGTGCTTTTCCCATTGTCTTTTCACAGAAGGCTATTTATATTGATTTGCATATTCAAAGAGGCGTAATTCTGGAAGGAGTTGGGGCGGGACAGAAGGCGCGTGCACTTGCGTTACTTTTCACGCAAATCGGGATTTATATAGTAGAAGAACGTGAAAGTATGCGTGCGCACAGATTCCTGCATCTGGATTTTTCTGTGCGTACGCACAATCCCGCTTTTGTGCTTACGCCATGTTATAGTGTGAGTTCTACACACGGCGTTATACATGAGGCCCCAGGTCTGTTCAAAATCTGAGTTTTGTAAAATTGTTACAGTGTGCTTGTGGAGACTCTGTAGTGGGTCTCTCCAATATCTCATGGATGGAAGAGAGTGAGATTTTTTTTGTCACGGTCCAAGAACACACACTGAGGTTGATTGGTAAATGTAAACTGTCCTGGTGTGACTGTATGTATTTAGGCACTTTTTCCCACTGTAGGAACTTTTTTCAGGAACCAGGTACGTTTTTAGAAACACCAAAACTTTTGTAGCATTCCCACCGCAGGTACTCGTGCCATTTGTAGTTCCGAGTAGGCAGCTCCTGGTACTTTTTTTTAGCTCCTACTCCGGGGTATGAACTTTTCAGTCAGCCAGCAACTAACCTGGGTGGGGCTCTGGCGATGAATTGTGCTGATTGGTTGACCCCTAGTAATGGCGTCATCTTATAAAGCTGTTAATAGTTTGGACTTTGGAGGAACGCCACACTTTGCAGTGCATCACTTTGTATAACCCCCCCTGAGGTGCCACACCATTCACTACATCAAAACAATAATCTTCTTCATGATGTCACGTTTGAAGAAATAAGGTAAAGGGGACTCTTTGAACTCCCAATCACACTGCACTTTGCACTGCATCACTCTTTGTAACCGTCCCCCCTGGTGCATCAAACCAATAATCACCCCCATAAAGTCACAATCACTTTGAAGCAATAAGGTGGACGGGACCTTGTGAACTTTCAATTGCATCCCACTTTGCACTGCATCTCTCTTCATAACCATCACCCCTGGTGCATCAAAGCAATAATCTACCCCATGAAGTCAGAACCACTTTGAAGCAGTAAGGTAGATGGAACCTGTGAACTCCCAACATGTCCCACCCTTCGCACTGCATCACATTTTGTAACCGTCCCCCCTGGTGCATCAAACCAATAATCTCCCCCATGAAGTCATGATCACTTTGAAGCAGTAAGGTAGATGGAACCTGTGAACTCCCAACATGTCCCACCCTTCGCACTGCATCACATTTTGTAACCGTCCCCCCTGGTGCATCAAACCAATAATCACCCCCATGAAGTCACAATCACTTTGAAGCAATCAGGTGGACGGGACCTTGTGAACTTTCAATTGCATCCCACTTTGCACTGCATCTCTCTTCATAACCATCACCCCTGGTGCATCAAAGCAATAATCTACCCCATGAAGTCAGAACCACTTTGAAGCAGTAAGGTAGATGGAACCTGTGAACTCCCAACATGTCCCACCCTTCGCACTGCATCACATTTTGTAACCGTCCCCCCTGGTGCATCAAACCAATAATCACCCCCATGAAGTCACAATCACTTTGAAGCAATCAGGTGGATGGGACCCTGTGAACTCTCAATTGCACCGCACTTCGCACTGCATCGCTCTTCATAACCATCACCCCTGGTGCATCAAAGCAATAATCTCCCCCATGAAGTCAGAACCACTTTGAAGCAGTACGGTGGAGGGGACCCTGTGAACTCCCAGTTGCGCCACACTTCTCACTGCACTCTTCATAGCACCTACCTGGTGTGCTGCGCCATACACTGCATCGAAGCAGTAACATGGGGAGAGAAAGGAGGCCATGAACTCCAGTACAAGCCTCCATAATGGTTACAGTTCCTGTTGTGCAGTGGGAACACCACACATGAAGTTTGCCAGGGACAACAAGTGGTCCAGGACCCTACATCGTACAGGAACTCATTGGTTTCTGAAAACAACGTTCTTACAGTGAGAATGTACCTGTGGACTATAATGGCCTGATATTTTAAAGGCGCTGGGATGTGTCTGACTCCAAAGACCTGGCTTGAGATTCCTAAACCGTGAGGTGGGCGTAACGCTGTTTTTTTTTTTTTTTTTATTCTCATTCTTATCGTTACTATTATTATTTTTTTGAAATCTCCAGCCAAATTGCAGTGAATGTGTCTAATTGGTGCACACCGTTAGTGAGTGGCTGCTGTTATTCTGGCGACCTGAAGCGCTAATTAAGGGGCTTCAAGCCCGAACTTAAAGCAGCACTCCACCCAAAAAATGATTTTAAAATGTTACATACCCCATGTGGATTGGTTTAAAAAAAAAAAAAAAAAACTATAATCGCCTGTTTTATAGAGACTGGAGATATTAACACTTCTGATAGAACGAGCGATTGAGACCGACGCTGGATGACAGAAAACAATAAAAAAGAAATCTCCTATCCACGTGTCAAGTCATCCAATCGTGTGCTCACAACACAGAAGATGCGCGTGTTTTTGGCAAAATATTTTTAAAGAAATAACTTTAAGGTGCACGGACAGGAAACGCGTCCACAATAGTGATGGGAACTTCAATTTGATTCTTATGAACGTAAATTGATTCTTTTGAAACATTCATTTAGCGCCGTTTGTGTCCAGCTTCGGTCCTGGTGGGCTGCAGTGGCTGCAGGTTTTCACTCTAACTAACCATCTTCTTAATTGGGGCTCACAGGCTATTTTTCCTGTGACAAGCTCCTTCTCAATAAAAGATGGTTGAGAATAAAGACAAATGATTAAAGAAAAGAGGTGAAGTCTAAAAAGTAAGAAAAACAAAACATTGTGTTTCATTACATTAAACCAGAGTGGAGTAAATTGCAGAGTAATGGTAGCACAAAGTACCAAATTGCATGAATAGTGAAGAAGACCCCTCTCATTACTCCATTTTCTTATCAAGTGGCCCTTGGCAATGCATAGCTGCGCAGAGTACAGATAATTAGAGATTGCACTACTGTTAGACAGATAATATGGCCAAATAAATCATAGTGGACGGCACGGTGGCGCAGTGGTAGCGCTGCTGCCTCGCAGTTAGGAGACCCGCGTTCGCTTCCCAGGTCCTCCCTGCGTGGAGTTTGTATGTTCTCCCCATGTCTGCGTGGGTTTCCTCCCACAGTCCAAAGACATGCAGGTTAGGTGGATTGGTGATTCTAAATTGGCCCTGGTGTGTGCTTGGTGTGTTTGTGTATGTGTGTCCTGCGGTGGGTTGGCACCCTGCCTGGGATTGGTTCCTGCCTTGTGCCCTGTGTTGGCTGGAATTGGCTCCAGCAGACCCCCGTGACCCTGTGTTCGGATTCAGTGGGTTGGAAAATGGATGGATGGATGGATAAATCATAGTTTTAAATTTCATGTTTTAACCTAATTCCTCATTATGAAAATTATGCAATTCTTGTACTATGTTAAATATAGAAAGAAAGATAATGACACGCAGTATTAGGGCTAATTGTTCTGTTTTGGAAAATCTTTTGAAACGTATGTTCTCCTCCCTTTGGCAAAACACAGAATGTTTGTTTCTTGCAAAGATTCTCCGTATGTGCTCCTTTGTCCTTTTCCATTCATTTGTTTTCCAATTTGCTCTGATCAGTCGGACCCCACGTCATCGACTGGTCCCTCACAAATGCCAGATTATGAGCAACTGAAATATGGAGATCTGTCAGGAGCTGGACTACATACTTTTTGTACTCACTGTGTTTGGCATTATTATGTAGCGTCCGACTAGGTTTGGAAGGAAGGTGTAGCAAGCCAAACAGGTAGTTGCAATAAAAGGCTTATTATTAACAGTTCAAAATAAAAAAATGAAAAGCAGGATATTAAACAGGAACTATTTACGGGTAACTATTGTTATGACCGTGAGAGACGCCCCAGAAACTCCACTTTTTTCTTTCTCATATACAAAGTATACTCGTCCAAAGATTCGATGTTGAGATTTTGATGAATCACGATGTTTAAAGCCTCCTTGACATTCTCGTATACAAAGTGTTGGGAAAGTATTGGAATCCTTCAAAAATTCCATTTCGAGATTTTGATGATTCTCGACGTTTTAGACCTCCCTGAGTCCATCCATCCATCCATTGACTAACCTGTGTGATGAAATAAGCCACCAAACAAATCTTCAAGAGTTGGGGAATTGCCCCGTATATTGCTGGCATGCAATATAATTGGTCAAGAGGATAAGAAATATATCAGACATTCGACAAAATAGATAGACAGACAGACAGACAGACAGACAGACAGACAGACAGACAGACAGACAGACAGACAGACAGACAGATAGATAGATAGATAGATAGATAGATAGATAGATAGATAGATAGATAGATAGATAGATAGATAGATAGATAGATAGATAGATACTTTATTAATCCCAAGGGGAAATTCACATACTCCAGCAGCACCTTACTGATACAAAAAACAATATTAAATTAAAGATTGATAATAATGCAGGTAAAAACAGACAATAACTTTGTATAATGTTAACGTTTACCCCCCCGGGTGGAATTGAAGAATCGCATAGTTTGGGGGAGGAACGATTTTCTCAGTCTATCAGTGGAGCAGGACAGTGACAGCAATCTGTCGCTGAAGCTGCTCCTCTTTCTGGAGATGACACTGTTTAGTGGATGCAGTGGATTCTCCATGATTGACAGGAGTCTGCTCAGCGCCCGTCGCTCTGCCACAGATGTCAAACTGTCCAGCTCCATGCCTACAATAGAGCCTGCCTTCCTCACCGGTTTGTCCAGGCGTGAGGCGTCCCTCTTCTTTATGCTGCCTCCCCAGCACACCACCGCATGGAAGAGGGCGCTCGCCACAACCGTCTGATAGAACATCTGCAGCATCTTATTGCAGATGTTGAAGGACGCCAGCCTTCTAAGGAAGTATAGTCGGCTATACTTAGGATTATATATACAGTGATACCTTGAGATACGAGTTTAATTCGTTCCGTGACCGAGCTCTTAAGTCAAAATGCTTGTATCTCAAATTAATTTTCCCCATTGAAGTTAATTGAAATGAGATTAATTCGTGCCAGCCCCCAAAAAAACACCCCAATTTTTTGTTAAATGTTTTCAACATAAGAAAAATGTATTTATAATGAACAAATATTGTATACAAACAAAATAAAACCTAATACATAAAAGAGAATCTAAAGAAATAAACAGACGTTAGGCAAGTGTCATTGAATAGCGGCGCTGCAAGTTCAGTTTCTTTTCAATAAAGTCAGGCGTTAGGCAAGTGTCATTAAATAGCGCCACTGTATGATCAGTTGTAATTTTTTCAGGGTGTTTCTTTTCTTTAAAGTTCGAAACTTTTTCCCACATTGCAAACACTTCCTTTATCTGACTTTAAGAGATAAACTCCTCCGCGATACCGATCTCCTGCAGAACCTCCATATGTTTGCCGCATCTGTAGTTCCGTCAACTCCTCTGTCGTCAGTTCCTCGGAATGCTCTTTGATGGCTCGTATTTCGAATTTTGGCTCGTAACTCAAGACAAAAAATCGACCTAGTGACGGCTCGTATCTCAAAAAACTCGTACATTGGGGCACTCGTATCCCAAGGTATCACTGTATTATATAAGAGGGAAAGAGGAAGTCCAAAGAGAGGAGGGTTTGTATGGATGTGGTGAGGGAGGACATCACGGGAGAAAATGATGTAAAAGAGCAGGACAGTTGGAGATGGGTGATCTGCTGTGGTGACCCCTAAATGGGAGCAGCTATAAGAAGAAGAAGAAGAAGAGAGTGAAAAGTAAGATTGGACTAAACTGACAAAAACGGAGGCTTGTTTTGTTTTTTTTGGTATCAGTTACTAAATAAGTCAACATATATCTCTTCCAGTTAACAGTAATGCAATTTGTTGCTAAGTGTAAGCCAAAGGAGACTGCGTATTATCCAATTTTCAATAGTACAGAAAGGAGGTGATGTACAAAAGTGTCTTGTGGGATCTGCTAATTTTGTTTAAATCGATCACTTTGTAAGATGCTTTTCTCGTTTTATTTCGGCTTTTGGGGGCACCGAAAGTTAATTAGCTCATGGGAAACATAAAAATGTTGTTTCATAAAAATCTGGATTTTATTGTGTGCTTTCGGGAGCCGTCGGCGCGTGCGTGTGTAACCTTCTGCAGTGCGCTCGAGGCGCCCCGCGCTCGGCCCTACTGTACTCTATCAAAGCGCACAGTGAATAAAATACTGCAGTTTCTCCTATTGACTGACTGAAATAAAATAATCTATGATGCATGAACAAGTCTAAATGAAATAATAATATCCTTAGCAGTGAAAAACGGATTGGTAATACAGTAATTGAGCAGATTTATTGCCATCTCCTTGAGCTAGGCTGCTGAAACAGCCTGCTATTTTATTTAATCTCATATCAGAGGAATTATTGGCTGGTAATCCATTGTTAAACATCATTTAGAATGATGGATGAAAATGTCAGCTTTCCCCACGTAATCAATTCATATCTCATTAGCACATATTATTTATGATTCTCATAATGGGCCCTGCAGGGGTCTCGAGGGGAAAATGGAGACCTCAGCTGTTGCAGAAATGAGATGAGAAATACTGTAGCTTATGAGTTAATAACTGCATATATAAAAATACTTTACCAGAGTATTGATTGCTCCTGCCACTTCACAAATGAATTGAGTGCCCCGGCCCCCTCTGGACGATAATTGGACAGGCTGCTCTTCTCTCCTACAGCAGGATAATAGCAGGGTGTTTAAAATAATATGGATAATATGCTGGGCACTTAAAAAATAATTTTGCAGTTATGACACGTTCCCCACCGGCAGAGACGGACTCGCATGTAATAAAGATAAAAAACAAACCTTTGCCTATTATCATAAGGACTCGATGCCCATTTCATTTCAGGCAGACTGCTTCTTTAATGCGCAGCATAGACAGCCATGGGTAAAATTAAAAGCAAAAAAAAAAAAAAAAGATATTGGCGCACAATGATTAAAGTAAAAAGCTGTTTTCTGTGGCCGCGCCACCCGGAGACGCAATGAAAAGCCAACGGTGATTCATGTGCCAAATGCAGCCGTAATCAAGATCACAGTGTCAAATGTTGCCTCAATTAAACTGCATTTTTGAATCATTTTATACGCCCGCTCATAAACATCAATAAAGGAAAATAAGTAATAAATGACTGTCTAGTGAACAAAGGATCAGCTCATATTTCAGATGAAAATGAAGACAAAATGTAGCTTTTATTTGCCTGTGGAATTCCCATTAACTGCATCACTGACAGGAGGAAGCTGGATCAATAGGTGGCTGGCTGCAGAAAACAGTCTCGAGCTGTTCGGCAGCCAATGCAAAAGGAAAGCTGTCATATTGTGATCTTTATCAGGTAATCTTCATTACATCAGGCCAATGATATATGTACGCAGTGGTCAGCTGGGGGCACTTTTCATTGATACACTCATATTGAATCCACTGTAGGCAACACTAAATATATCCTGCGCTCTAACAAATATCAGGCATGATTAATAAATTCAGAAAATGCAGGGGGTTGTGGGGGATTGTCACTTTGCTTGGTACCACGCGCCCCCCCCCCCCCCCCCTCCCCGCCCCTCCCCTTGCCCTTCCACAACTTTAACGGCTTCTGTGCAAACTCAGAGAGCCTTCGTTCCAGCCAAGGTTTCAGCATTGTATGTTTTATTCCGTCAATTTTAATTTTGTATACATTTATCTCTCTGGGATGCCTACTCCATCCATCCATCCATCCATCCATTGTCCAATCCACTATATCCTAACTACAGGGTCACGGGGGTCTGCTGGAGCCAATCCCAGCCAACACAGGGCACAAGGCAGGAAACAAACCCTGGGCAGGGCGCCAGCCCACCGCAGGGCACACACACACACACACACACCAAGTACACACTAGGGACAATTTAGGATCACCAGTTCACCTAACCTGCATGTCTTTGGACTGTGGGAGGAAACCGGAGGCCCCGGAGGAAACCCACGCAGTCACGGGGAGAACATGCAAACTCCACGCTGGGAGGACCTGGGAAGCAAACCCAGGTCCCCTAACTGCACTGTGCCACCGTGCTCTTTTATTTTTTTTTTCTTTGAATTTACATTTGACATATTCTTATTTCACTCAGTGTAATTCTGGGTCATGGGGTGATGGAGCCTCTCTCTCTCAATAGTGTGTGGTGCAAAACACCAGCCAGCACTGGATTTACATTAAACCAGCCTGTATGGCTTTGCAATGGGACATACTGTACTTTCACCTTTTCAATGGTCAGATCTCAGGCCTTGTTTACCCCAAACGTGACTTGGGCATGGAATTCTATGTTATGATGGTTAAGCCTGAATCAGACTTGAGGTGATGTTTAAAGCCTGGATCATTCTCGGGACAGTATTTTGCTGAACTCTAGTGGATAAAACTTTGCAAAAAAAGAAATCATAAATATATTTCTATGTGTTTTGCCACTCTAAGGTAACTCATCAATATTCATTAGTGAGGCAGAGCCTTACTACAAATGTTTGTGATGTGTCATCTGTTGGAATGACAAATGCAATGCATATGTCTCTGTATATGCCATTTGGTATAGGATTTGTAAAAGAAGTGGTAATGTTTGTGATGAGCCATCTGTTGGAATGACAGAGACAAAACAACTGGATGGACACAGTTATTTATACCCAGACACTTTTTCTTTTATTAAGATGGATGAAGGTTTGTGAAGTACAGTGTAATGGGTTCCTTTTTCTGTCAATTAGTGTATGAAAGTGTGAAACTTTTTTTGCCACTCTAAGGTAACTCATTAATATTCATGAGTGGGGCGAAGTCTTACTACAAATGTGCTGGAATGACAACTGCAATACATATGTCTGTGTCATATGCCATTTGGCATGGAATTTGTAAAGGCAGAGTTAATGATTGTAACATGCAACCTGTTGGAATGACAAATGCAACACATTTTATGATTGCAAATGTTTGCAATGCGTCATCTGTTGGAATGACAAACACATTGCAATATGTCTCTGTTACAGTATATGCTAGTTGGTATGGGATTCATAAAAGCAGTGGTAATGTTTGTGATGCACCACCTGTCTGAATGACAGAGGCATAGCAGCCAATCAGACACAGAGATACAATGACACACTATCAGAATCCTGGGACTATCTATCTATCTATCTATCTATCTATCTATCTATCTATCTATCTATCTATCTATCTATCTATCTATCTATCTATCTATTATATAGTACTTTTCATATCTATCTATCTATCTATCTATCTATCTATCTATCTATCTATCTATCTATCTATCTATCTATCTATCTATCGATCTATCTATCTATCTATCTATCTATCTATCTATCTATTATATAGTACCTTTCATATCTTTCTATCTATCTATCTATTATATAGTACCTTTCATATCTATATATCTATCTATTATATAGTACCTTTCATATATCTATCTATCTATCTATCTATCTATCTATCTATCTATCTATCTATCTATCTATCTATCTATCTATCTATCTATCTATCTATCTATTATATAGTACCTTTCATATCTATCTATCTATCTATCTATCTATCTATCTATCTATCTATCTATCTATCTATCTATCTATCTATCTATCTATCTATCTATCTATCTATCTATCTATTATATAGTACCTTTCATATCTATCTATCTATCTATCTATCTATCTATCTATCTATCTATCTATCTATCTATCTATCTATCTATCTATCTATCTATCTATTATATAGTACTTTTCATATCTATCTATCTATCTATCTATCTATCTATCTATCTATCTATCTATCTATCTATCTATCTATCTATCTATCTATCTATCTATCTATCTATCTATCTATCTATTATATAGTACCTTTCATATCTTTCTATCTATCTATCTATTATATAGTACCTTTCATATCTATATATCTATCTATTATATAGTACCTTTCATATCTATCTATCTATCTATCTATCTATCTATCTATCTATCTATCTATCTATCTATTATATAGTACCTTTCATATCTATCTATCTATCTATCTATCTATCTATCTATCTATCTATCTATCTATCTATCTATCTATCTATCTATCTATCTATTATATAGTACCTTTCATATCTATCTATCTATCTATTATATAGTACTTTTCATATCTATCTATCTATCTATCTATCTATCTATCTATCTATCTATCTATCTATCTATCTATTTATTATATAGTACCTTTCATATCTATCTATCTATCTATTATATAGTACTTTTCATATATCTATCTATCTATCTATCTATCTATCTATCTATCTATCTATCTATCTATCTATCTATCTATTATATAGTACCTTTCATATCTATCTATCTATCTATCTATCTATCTATCTATCTATCTATCTATCTATCTATCTATCTATCTATCTATCTATCTATCTATCTATTATATAGTACCTTTCATATCTATCTATCTATCTATCTATCTATCTATCTATCTATCTATCTATCTATCTATCTATCTATCTATCTATCTATCTATCTATTATATAGTACCTTTCATATCTATCTATCTATCTATCTATCTATCTATCTATCTATCTATCTATCTATCTATCTATCTATCTATCTATCTATCTATCTATCTATCTATCTATCTATCTATCTATCTATCACGTGAAACTCTACGACCCAAGCTCAACAATATATATATATATATATATGGGCGGCACGGTGGTGCAATGGTAGCGCTGCTGCCTCGCAGTTAGGAGACCTGGGTTCGCTTCCGGGGTCCTCCATGCGTGGAGTTTGCATGTTCCCCCCCTGTTTTTAGTGTCTGGACCAGAATGGTGTTTAAAGAACCCCTGCAATGATGGAGATGGGGGTTAAACAATAAAATGTTGAATACACTGAAACAATTAAAGATTCTATTGAGGAGTTTCAGAGAGTTTTCTTCATTAAATGTGTTAATTATAATTTGTTGTCAGAGTTAAAGGGATACCTTTGTCACTTATTCTGTTCTTTTATACTTTTTTTGTCTCTAGACATTTTAATATCAAAACCGTCTTTTAACGCTTTCTAAGTAAAAGTCCACACAATTGAACTGAACTGACTCTTTATAATATGTGTTGTCAAAGACATCATACAGATTTGGGGCAGCCACCCGTATATTTTTTTTCCTGGCTGCAAAAGTTGAATTAGAGTAGCATGATGTGCATAGAACAGGATCCAAAACAGAACTGATTATCGGAGACAAAGATGAAGGCTTTAAAGGCCCGTAAAGGAAGTGACGTCATGAAAAGGGCCGGATTCGGAAGTGATGTCTTCTGGACCAGAAGTGATGTCAGCAAAGGCCCCGGCACCAGAAGTGGCATCATCTGGTCTGGAAGTGACGTCAGCAAAGGGGTCGACACTGGAAGTGATGTCTTCTATGGCATCGGAACCTTGCAGGATTTTCCAGGAAAGGTCTGTAGGGAACTGAGAAAAACGGTCAGTGCACTCCGCCACCTCCTGGTTGGATGTTTTATTACAATCACTCAGGCCCTTTAGCTACCTCCTACTCGCATGTGTGTGACAGTATGTAAGATGATTTATATTAAAAGAACAAGAGCCCACGATGGAAAGAAGCTCAAAGCTGGCAGCTGACAACCCTACAGTCCAGCAATTGTAAAAGTTTTTACTTGGCTTCAAGGTGTGGTAACAGGGACGTTCACCCTTCTAGTGTGCCTTGTATGATATGCCAACATTCAGCCATGCAAAGTTCAGAAAAAACATTTCTGTTTGTTTCAAATAGTTGTCACTTAGGCACACAAAATCAATTCATGTGTAATGTAAATTTGACTGTAGTAATGGCAGATTAGTCCTAAACAGCTAGTATTTTAGTTACACAATTATGCCCAACAGTCATTATGTGCTGTACAAATTCCAAGGTTTCTAATTAGCCAGTTATGTTCTATCTCCAAGAGCAGCATATCCCCGGGGCAACTTTAAGCAAAGAAAAACAAAAGAGTGCCATTGTTGTTCACGGAAAAGTATTCTTTGATCTTTAATCTTAATCACAGAAGGGAAGAAGCTTACAAATGAAACTATAACAGTAAGTAAATTAGTTATATGCTACACAAAATCCTATCAAATACTAAGATAGACCACAGTCTGTATGTTTCAGAGAGGAATGTATGCCACCCATGCTTAGTACAACTCAACAGGAGGACAGACTGTATGCATTTGTCTTATTCTTCATTATGTTTTCCAACTGATCCGTTTTGTTTTTTTGCTTTTTAACAAAATGCGAAGCCCCAACAACTGTTTGTTCAAACAAAATGGCAAAATCTGAAATAAGAGAAAGGTATGAAATAAAAACATTAATGCTGGGCGTACAGTGCAAGATTTTTAGAATTCATGGTTAAATGACTATAGAATCGGCAGTCACATATGTGCTAAAAATGCTCATTTGATCCGATTGATCCGTCATGACGTGGGTGTTTAGATGATGTGCATATGTGATGTTTATGGACAGTTTTACCCATTGATATTTTTACAAATAAAGCTTTATCCAAATATATATATATTGTGGAAAGCAGCCCAGACACAGACAGGCAGACATGTTTAAATCACCCAACACATGTTTATTAAAGAGCTAATATATACAATAGTGCACACACAACCCAGTGCCGCAGCACCAATCACCCCAAAGTCCAGGCCCTTTCACAATGGCCTTCTCTTCTCCTGACCGCCTCCACTCCTCTCCTCCCAGACTTTGTCCACTTCCACCCGACTCCAGCCCCTGAATGGAGGGAGGCGGCCCCTTTTACAGTCACCCGGGTGTGCTCCAGGTGCCTCCCGACAGTCTTCCGTCGGCACTCCCCAGTGTGGCAGGAGTGCCGGCTGCGCACCCGGAAGCACTCCGGGTGTCCCCGATCCTCTTCCCCCCCAGCCACTTCCGGGTGTGGCGGAAGCGCTGAGAGCCAGGGCTCCAAAGGCATTGGGGCGCCCCCCTGGCCGTGACCACGGGCCCCTATAGGGTTGAGCTTCGAAGGCCCTTCATTGTAAGCTGGAATCCAGGAATGCTTCTGATGCCATAGTGTGTTCTCTTAGAAGCACTTCCAAGTCATGTGGAAACAAGAGCAGTCCTCCCCTGACAGCACCCTCTAATGGCACTCAGGGACCCTAACAGGGCATGCAAATCCCATGAACCCCTGCATGTGTCCAACTGGGATGCCTCGGGAGGACCACTGCCATCTGTCATATGGGCATGGAACTGCTCCTGGCCGCCAGCATCTGCTGGTACATCCTTTATATACCTCTGACCGGGCAAGAAGTCAGTTACCCATCTGTCCCATTTAAGCTGTCATATCAGCAAAAGATGGCTACTTTCATGAATCAAAAATCTGAATACAACTTTCTTCACTTAATGATTCCTTGAATTATTTGCCATTGTTTGTTCTATGCCAGTATCATATTGTCCAAGCAATACTTCAGAGGGTGTAGTACCACCGTCTGCTCCAACTCTGCATTAAGACACACAGAGGGGGTTTTAAGTAATCAACAGAAGTTGGGACACCTGTGCAAATTGTTTGCTTCCACTTGCAAGGCTTCATTTATCTTAATTGCTGCAGAACATCTGGAGGTTGTAACCTATTAGTTGTTCCCCGAAGAAGGCCCATTTGTAATATTCTGAAACTTCCTTTTTTCCGTTTTTGCTAACCTTAACTTTAAATTTAAACTTCTGGCAGTTTACTGCTTACCTCGTCACCATTTTAGGTCATTCATTGCATTTCAACTGATTCAATTTGAAGAAAAAACTAGAAAAGCTGAGATGTTCTAAACATTTTGACCAGAAGTATACATATATATAAATATGTATATTTATATATACCAGGTGTCCCAAAAAGAATATCGGAGTTTTAAAGAGCTGTAGCTTGGCGCCCATTCATCGGAGACTGCAGAGCAACCTAGTGGCGTCTTGAGGAATTAATCTAGTTTCATTTTGTTGCCGGTAGATGGTGCTAGTGCTTATCAAAAAGCTAACAGTGTGTTGTTTCGATTAGTTACGTTTGCAGTTATGGCTGTGCCACTACAAAAAGCTTTTTGTGTTTGCGAATTCGCCAGAACTCAATCGGTTGTTACTTTGCAGTGGGCATTTCGTCAAAAACATGGAACTGACCCTCCGAATGACAATAACATCCGTCGATGGTACTGGCAATTTCGGGATACTGGGTGTATCTGCAAAGGTAAAGGCACCGGGCGACCTCGAACTTCCTCCTCTGCTGAGAATGTCGCCTGAGTGCAAACTGCGTTCACGCGGAGCCCATCGAAATCAGTTCGACGAGCAAGTCATGAGTTACAGATACCAAAGTCAAGTGTATGGAGAATTCTCAGACGCCGGTTGGTTATGAAACCATATCGTCTGCAGTTGGTTCAGGCCCTTAGACGAGGGAATAAGACGCGTCGAGTTGAGTTTTCAACTTTCATCCAGCAAAATTTGGAGACCAATGAAGATTTTTGTTCCTTGATTATCTTCAGTGATGAGGCCACGTTTCACATTAGTGGGAAGGTAAATCGTCATACTGTAAAAATTTGGGGTGAAGAAAACCCTCATGCAGTTATCGAACATGAACGAGACTCCCCCAAGACTAACGTTTTTTGTGCAACTTCCAAGTCGAAAGTTTACGGTCCTTACTTTTTTTGAAGGAACCACAGTAACAGGGGCTGTGTTCCTGCAAATGCTGCAACATTGGCTGTTTCCTCAATTGGAAGATCAAGAACCAGCCAATTTCATTTTTCAACAGGATGGGACACCACCTCACTGGTCTCTTCCAGTGCGGCATTTCCTAAATGAGACATACCTCCAACGTTGGATAGGAGGATCTGGGAATCAAGATTTGTTACTCCACCATTGGCCACCAAGATCCCCAGATATCACCCCATGTGACTTTTTCCTTTGGGGATACGTCAAAGGATTAGTGTTCCAACCACTAATGCCTACAACTTTGGACGAAATGAAGTTGAAGATAACGGCTGCCATTCAGAGCATCAAACCCGATATGTTAGAGAGAGTTTGGCAGGAATTTGAATACCGCCTCGATATTGTTACAGTTACTTGTGGGGGGCACATAGAACATTTATAGACAATGTGGGAAACACGTGAATATGACATTTTTTGTATATGCTTATATAATTCAATAAATGCAGCTCTTTGAAACTCCGATATTCTTTTTGGGACACCCTGTATATACTGCTGGTCAAAACTGTTAGATATATACAGTATATACAGTGCATCCGGAAAGTATTCACAGCACATCACTTTTTCCACATTTTGTTATGTTACAGCCTTATTCCAAAATGGATTAATTTCATTTTTTTCCTCAGAATTCTGCACACAACACCCCATAATGACAACGTGAAAATAGTTTACTTGAGGTTTTTGCAAATTTACTAAAAATAAAAAAACTGAGAAATCCCATGTCCATAAGTATTCACAGCCTTTGCTCAATACTTTGTCGATGCACCTTTGGCAGCAATTCCAGCCTCAAGTCTTTTTGAATATGATGCCACAAGCTTGGCACACCTATCCTTGGCCAGTTTCGCCCATTCCTCTTTGCAGCACCTCTCAAGCTCCATCAGGTTGGATGGGAAGCGTCGGTGCACAGCCATTTTAAGATCTCTCCAGAGATGTTCAATCGGATTCAAGTCTGGGCTCTGGCTGGGCCACTCAAGGACATTCACAGAGTTGTCCTGAAGCCACTCCTTTGATATCTTGGCTGTGTGCTTAGGGTCGTTGTCCTGCTGAATGAAGAACTGTCGCCCCAGTCTGAGGTCAAGAGCGCTCTGGAGCAGGTTTTCATCCAGGATGTCTCTGTACATTGCTGCAGTCATCTTTCCCTTTATCCTGACTAATCTCCCAGTTCCTGCCGCTGAAAAACATCCCCACAGCATGATGCTGCCACCACCATGCTTCACTGTAGGGATGGTTTTGGCCTGGTGATGAGCGGTGCCTGGTTTCCTCCAAACGTGACGCCTGGCATTCACACCAAAGAGTTCAATCTTTGTCTCATCAGACCAGAGAATTTTCTTTCTCATGGTCTGAGAATCCTTCAGGTGCCTTTTGGCAAACTCCAGGCGGGCTGCCATGTGCCTTTTACTAAGGAGTGGCTTCCGTCTGGCCACTCTACCATACAGGCCTGATTGGTGGATTGCTGCAGAGGACCTCTGGAACTCTGACAGTGTGACCATCGGGTTCTTGGTCACCTCCCTGACTAAGGCCCTTCTCCCCTGATGGCTCAGTTTAGATGGCCAGCCAGCTCTAGGAAGAGTCCTGGTGGTTTCGAACTTCTTCCACTTACTGATGATGGAGGCCACTGTGCTCATTGGGACCTTCAAAGCAGCAGAAATTGTTCTGTGACCTTCCCCAGATTTGTGCCTCGAGACAATCCTGTCTCGGAGGTCTACAGACAATTCCTTTGACTTCATGCTTGGTTTGTGCTCTGACATGAACTGTCAACTGTGAGACCTTACATAGACAGGTGTGTGCCTTTCCAAATCATGTCCAGTCAACTGAATTTACCACAGGTGGACTCCAATGAAGCTGCAGAAACATCTCAAGGATGATCAGGGGAAACAGGAGGCACCTGAGCTCAATTTTGAGCTTCATTGCAAAGGCTGTGAATACTTATGTACATGTGCTTTCTCAATTTTTTTATTTTTAATAAATTTGCAAAAATCTCAAGTAAACTTTTTTCACGTTGTCATTATGGGGTGTTGTGTGTAGAATTCTGAGGAAAAAAATGAATATAATCCATTTTGGAATAAGGCTGTAACATAACAAAATGTGGAAAAAGTGATGCGCTGTGAGTACTTTCCAGATGCACTGTATATCTATAGTCGCATGCATGCGCATACAGTAGGTGACAGTTGAAGGACCCTGGTAACAGCAAGTCTCCATTTCTCCGGGAGTTGGCACTCTATGTTAGCACCTTCTCTTTTTCTCCCTCAGCAGAGAGATGATTGACAGCTTTTCCACTGCTGATGTCACTTCCAGTCTCCGTCCACCTGGACCCGCCTCTTCCTGCCAGAAACAGTTTTAACTGGAAGAACCGCCATATTTGACAGTCATTTCCAAATTCCCATCTGAAAAGATGCAACATAACATTTTAAACCATTTTTTATTTCTCTTTTTTGAGACAAACGTTATACAGCTTTTGCCTATGGGTGCCTACTATCTTTGCTTTGTTATATCTACTCTCTATATATAAAATCCTAAGCCTAAAAGTGCAACGATTTTGTGTAATGATTTTATGCTACGTTTTAATGTCACATTTTTTGTCACATTTTAAATCTGGATTATTTAAAAACCTACATATATATGTTTTGTATCAATCTTGTCAGATTTTATTGAACTTTAATATGATGTTGTTAGATTTTCAGATTCTTAATCCGTTTTTAAATTATAAACTAAAATATATCAAGAACTCACATCCCGAGAGACGAGACTTTATGCCAAGTGATTTAACCACCCCTGGGGCCGGAAATAAAAGACAAAGAGTAGGACAGCTGCTGTACAGGCTTTTAAATGTTCGAAGCGCCGTGCGAAATGCAGAAAATAATGAACATGCATGGCTTTGTCTTGCTGTGACCTAAGGCCTTTGAAAGGTGACTTGATCTGCCATCGTTTCATTTGGACTTCACTGAATAAAGGCACATCTAACCAGGTTTATACGAGGGCAATCCCAAAAATAAGGTCTCCTATTTTTTTAGAAATACAAACAACCGTTTATTTTCTATAATGTTTACATCATTTTAAAGGTTAAAGACTTATTTATTTTTCTACATAATCGCCATTTCGGTCGATGCATTTTTGTAGACGCTGTGGTAGTTTTAGAATGCCCATGTCATACCAGCTCGCCGCCATGTTCTTCAGGAAGCATTGAACCTCATCTTTCACCTCTTCGTCGGAGCACAATCGCCTTCCGGACAAATGTTCTTTCAAGTTAGGGAACAGGTGATAGTCACTGGGTGCCAAGTCCGGACTATAGGGTGGGTGGGTCTTCTGTCAGCATATGTGGTACCCATCTTGTGCACACCTTCCGATATTGCAACTTTTCCGTTAAAATCCTGTGGATGGTGCTTCGGGAAACCTCAGGAACCAAAATGCAGAGAGCATTCAGAGTGATCCACCGATCTTTACACATGTTTTCCTCAACCTTCGCGACTGTCTCGTCGGAAATTGACGGTCTCCTGCGCGAACTTCGCACTTAGTGGTAGCGTTCAACGGGAGCTCCATTTTCAAGCCAAGATTGAGCATCCCAGCGAAGCCGCACATGCTTGTTTGGGAGTGGAGGAAGCACCAATCACAACAGTGTGGCCAACAGCCGTACGAACAGTTTCTCTACGTCCCCACCGCTTTGGAGACCTTACTTTTGGGATTGCCCTTGTAGTTAGATGCAGGGCTGTCTTAACAGTTGTAAAGGACAGCCGGGTTCCATGCCCGGCAGGGACGCCTCTGCTGCATTTGTTCCGGGGGAGCCACCACGGGCAGCTCAATACCTCCCCCAGGACGCTTGGTGGCAGCCTCCCTGGCGGATGATGATTCCCCAGCCTGGCGCATGACTCCATGGGACATGGAGTCCTCCACAGCCTGGTTGGGGGCTTGGATGGCCGCCAGGGGGAGCTGCATGGAGTCAGCAGCCTGGCTGGTCATATCTTCAGCCCCACCCGGAAGGGCAATTAGGACCAGGTGGCCAAGCACCTGGAACGCTTCCGGGTAGGGTATAAAAAAGGCCAGCCACCACCACTCGAGAGAGCCAGAGTCGGGAGGAGGAGGACTAAGCCTGAGGAGGAGTGGTGGTAAAGAAAGGAAGAGAAGAGTGTTGTGGTTTGTGAGTGTTTTGGGACTGTGTTGGGCCTGTGGGACACGGGGAAGGCGTGTCCCACGGCTGAAGAAAAATAAAGGAGTGTGCTTTATTTAAGTACGTGTCTCTGTCTGAGTCTGTGCCGGGTTGGGCGCTATATAGCGCCGTATTACACAGTATTATAGGCCCCTCTGGGAAAAGCAGTACACTGGGGCCCCTACCTACACAACCACTCAGCAAGTCACAACATACATAGACTAGCATGGGGTCCCGATGCTCGTGAGGACCCCAGGTAACTGCCCAGCATGCCCAGGCATTAAGACATCCCTAGTAAGATGCTATGCCCTCCCTGCGCAGTGGGCATTGCTGGTCGGAGGGCTCAAACAAAAAGACTTTTTCTGAAGTACACAAACTAGAATGAAACTTTTCCTTTCTTTTTCCACCAGAAAGCTCATGAATTGGATAAGCTAGACAACCTAATGGATAACTTTCATAATCGAACATTGGGTTTAAATCTTTACTGTAGTTTCATCTGAAGAATCTCGACAAGTAAATGTCAGCAAACAATTTCAATTCTTATTTCATTTTGAAACAGAAGCATTTGGATTTGACAGCCCCGTGCCATATGCAGCTGACAACAACGGACTCACTCGTCATTTTTTGCCATTGTTTTGTACAACTTTTGTTAATAATTGTTCTGTAGTGCCTCTTGCTGAGCTAAGGCTGATTTCTTTGGATGAAGGCCAAAGGCTAATGGAGAACATATTTGTGTGAGCTTTTATGTGTATTATATGCCCTCGGCGAAACCAGAGGTTCTGTCTGATGTTACTCTCTCCTCCCTCAGGGCAGTGATAGGATTTATGATTTCTTACCGTAGAACCAAAGTCTTTGCTATGAAATATAATTCAGCTGGTAAAAAGAAAAAAACCTTCAATTCCTGCATAAAGTGAATCAGTGCGCGTGTCTAATGCACTCGATGCAACAACGTGCTGAACGACTAAAGAATATTGTGAGGTACTCTGAGATCACAGGAGTAAAGCACACACATCTTGGGGCCGAGGGGGAACGTCTTTCAGCCAAGGAGTGACATAATACAAATGACCCATCCATAGTGGGGAGGGACGTTATTATGATGTCGTTATGGTATTTGTCATCAAAAGAAAAGAGACCTACACCTCCTAAATAATCTGCTCTTTTCAATGCACCCATGGAGATGTGGGTGCAAGCAGGTGTCATACATTCATATTTACATTTATTTAGAAGAGGTAGAAAAATTTAGTCAAGAACAGGCCATTCGGCCCAACAAAGTCCCACACACTCAATACTTCTTCCAAAATAACATCCAAGTGGAGTTTTTTTTTAATTTTATTGATTTTATTGAAATCACACAACTTTCAATGCAATTAAATTGATTTTACAAGAATAGGATTGAAAACAAATCAACCCCCACCCCTGAAAAAGAGAGCATGGGCAGTAGAATAAAACTTAAACCTAGTAAAAATAAGTACATAGATAAATTAATAAGTGAATATAGATAAATGGAGAAAAACAACAGAAAAAAGAGAATAGGGAGAGAATCTGCTTCCTCCGTGCTTTAAAAGCTTATTCTAAAATGTTATTGATTAGATTCTGCCAGGTTTTGAAAAATTTCTGCACAGATCCTCTAAGTGAGAATTAATTTTTTTCCAATTTCAAATAATATATAACATCGGTTACCCACTGACTTAAAAGGGGAGAGTTAGGATTCTTCCAGTTGAGCAAGATAAATCTGCGTGCCAATAGTGTAGTAAAGGCCATTACAGTTTGTTTGTCCTTCTCCACTTTAAGCCCATCTGGAAGAACACCATACACAGCTGTTAGTGGGTTAGGAGGGATTGTGACCCCAAGGCTGTCTGAAAGGCATTTAAATGGGAGGTTGGTCTCGACCGTTAAAGGAGATGGATGTCTGAAGCAGAGCTCCGCTCGCAACGGCTTTAATTTCCCACGTATTTCACATTGTTTAGAGGTATCCTGTATTTAACCCGACCAAGGAACTTCCACTACAATATACAAGCATGAGTAACAAGAAGAAAAGTCAGAAAGAACCAGAAAAGAAACTTAAAGCTGCTTCAAAGTCTGGACAGGCATCCGGCCCGAGTGTAAGGTATGGCTTCTCAGAAACTGACTTGGAATAGGCAGATGAAGGCGCAGATCTCCTGGGACCCCGCTCCATTGTTTCGTCTCCAGTTGAGAGTGAAAACGGGAGCGAAGGTGCAAGTGATACAGGTGATACATGTCGCGCTGGATCGCCGATTTCTGAGGTTCATTCGAGACTAGAAAAGGTCCTGCAGGATGTGCTTTCATCTACTCATCGTGAGCCTGCAGCACCTGCTGTAACAGGAGCTGCACTTCCACTTGCAGAGCATGAAATCCGAAGCGAACTGTCCAAACTGAAAGAGATGATTGCTACACTGGCTACGGCCATAAATGAGCTTAAGAAGGAAAACAAGAATGATCTTATGAAGTCTAACATTGAGCTTAAGAAGGATAACAAAGACCGGGAAACGCGTCTATTTAAACGTTTTGACGTGAACTTTAAAGGCATGTTTGAGAAATTAGATACATTAGAAGAACATATCGAAGAAAATAGATTCAAACTGAAAACGCTTACTGACCAGATTAAAGACGCTACAGATCAGCTGGATGACGTTAAGCAGGCATTCACGGCTCGAGTTCAAACAGTGGAACAATTGGCGTCTAACGCCGATGAAAAACCCACAGCTGTGAATTCCGAATGCAAAAAACTCGGAGACAGACTTGCGGCCCTGGAAGATGGGCATAGAAGAAATAATATAAGAATTGAGGGTATACCTGATAAACGAGAAAGCTCAAGCCCAATGAAATTTGCCGTAGAATTACTGTCTAAAATAATTGGAGATGATTTTAAACTCGACATTGAAATAGCAGCGGCTTATCGCACAAACAGGCCTAGCACCTTTAAACCTAGGTCTTTTATTGTCCGCTTCGAGCGACTACGATGTAAGCTTGATGTGATGGCACTTCTCAGACACAAGCAAGAAATTATATTTGAAAATGAAAGGCACTTAAAAATTTTTGTCCAAAATGATGTTAATTTGGTGCAAGCCCAAAACATGTACCCAGTGAGGCTGGAGCTCGATTGCAACGTTCACAGGTTGGATCTCGCCCTGGAAACATTTTGGACAATTTTAAGCAAGAAAGATGTGCTCGATATATAATTTTTAGTCGAATAATTCTATGCTTTGCGCATGTTCCTTTGTAAAAGTGACAATGACAATAAAGATCTATCTATCTATCTATCTATCTATCTATCTATCTATCTATATGGAGCTCGAGTGAATTCTCTGCATTGCTACCTTCCACTCCTTTTCTGATATGTTGGTGGACAGATCCTTTTCCCATTGTCCTCTTGGATCTTTGAAAGGGAGGGACTGTAAAATGGTTTTAAATATTGCAGAGATGCTATCTAAGTCCTTGAAACTGATGAATATTTTTTTCCAGCAAAGAGGGAGGTGGGAGGTGAGGAAAATTGGGCAGGTTCTGTTTAACAAAGTTTCTAATTTGAAGACAGTGAAAGAAATGTGTTGCTGGAAAGTTAAATTTAGAATGTAATTGTTTGTAGGATGCAAAGATGTTGTCTATGTACAGATCTCTAAGTAATTTAATCCCAAATGTTTTCCAGACATTATAAACTGCATATGTTTGCGAGGGTTGAAAAAGGTGGTTCTCATGTACAGGTGCCACAGATAAAAGATTCTCTATCTTAAAATGCTTCCTACATTGGTTCCATATTCTGAGTGAGTGAAGCACTATTGGGTTATTAGTATATTGGCAATTATTTGCATTTATTGGGGCGCAAAGCAAGGACTATAAAGTGGAACTGCAGGATTCTATTTCTATTGCAGACCAAGCCTGCATATGTTCATCTATTTGTGTCCAAGTTTTAATATGTTGTATGTCTGCTGCTCAGTAGTAAAACCGAAAGTTATGTAGAGCCATGACGCCTTCTGCATTTGGACTTTGTAGGGTCGCTCTTTGGATACGTGGATGTTTTGAATTCCAAATAAATGTGGTTATGGTTGAATCTAATTTCTTAAGAAACGATTTATTGATGTATATTGGAATATTCTGAAATAAAAAGAAAAGCTTAGGGAGGATATTCATCTTAACAATGTTAATTCTTCCAGCTAAAGTGAGATGAAGGGTTGACCATCTATGCCAGTCTTGCTTGATTTTATTCCATACAGACAGCGAAATTTTGTTCATAAAGAGCTTTATGTTTACTTTTGATGTTTACCCCTAGGTATTTGAACTGATCTGCAACGATAAAAGGGAAGATGTCCAATATAATATTGTGTGCGTGAGAATTCACTGGAAAGAGCAAACTTTTAGTCAAATTAATTCTGAGACCAGAAATCCTTTGAAATTCTATTAGTGCAATTAGGACTGCAGGCACAATATTTTGTGGGTCTGATATATACAGTACCATATCATCTGCATATAGAGAAATTTTCTGTTCAAGTCCTTCTCTGATAAATTCCCTTTATCTCATAAGCATTTCCATAGTGAACTGCCAGTGGCTCAATGGCAATTGCAAAAAGTAGTGGTGACAAAGGGCATCCTTGTCTGGTACCACTTTCTAGATTAAAGTAGTCTGAATTAATGTTGTTAATACAAACTGAAGCTTCTGGATTGGATTGGTATACAGTAGTTTGATCCATGCACAAATATTCGGGCCAAAACCAAATTTCTCTAATGTATTGATAAGGTAGTTCCATTCAATCATATGAAATGCATTTTCTGTATCCAAGGATAATAAAATCTCTGGGATGTTTGACTTTGCGGGTAAGTATATTACATTAAACAGGAGTCGAAGATTAGACGCGAAATGTTGGCCTTCAAACTGGATTTATTAATCTTGTGATATTTCTGAAGGCAGCACTTTCTCCATCCTTCTAGCTAGGACTTTGGAGATTATCTTAACATCATTATTTAGAAGTGAAATTGGTCTGTATGATGCACATTGTAATAAAATCCTTATTTTGTTTAGGAAAGATGATGATTAATGCTTGATGAAAAGTTTGAGGTAGAATTTTATTGTCTCTAGCTTCTGTGAATGTTGCTAATAGGACAGGAGCTAGCTGAGTGGAGAACTTTTTATAAAATTCAGCAGGGTAGCCATTAGGGCATGCTGCTTTCCCACTCTGAAGTGACTTTATAGCATCTAATATTCAAAGTGTAGTTTTGAAGGTCAATTGTGATAGCAAAACAGAAATATATATAGGCATCAAAAATATCGTTGGCCCCTATGGTCCTGTTGCCAGTGCGCCCATTGTGTCCATACCTTAAGATGACTCTGTGTGCAGTCATACAGAAAAACTTCAGAGCATTTATGTTGGGTCGAATATCAAGTGCGGGTTGGGTGGCTTTTTGGCCTTGAACCCCTAGAGATTTTGTTTTTTTCCCCCAGCTTAACTAGAGTTTTATTTTTAATTTTTATTTTTTATTCTGTGCTCCCCTGCCATCGGACCTTATTGTTGGATTTGCATTCAGAGACTTAATTCTATATTTAGGGACTCTACTTCTATTAATCATATATCTATATTAGGTAGGTGTGCATTATTGATTTTTTTATTTATTCATTAATATTTTAATCTAATATTAATTAGTTTCGGCGGTGGGTTGGCACCCTGCCCGGGATTGGTTCCTGCCTTCTGCCCTGTGTTGGCTGGGATTGGCTCCAGCAGACCCCCGTGACCCTGTGTTTGGATTCAGCGGGTTGGAAAATGGATGGATGGATTAATTAGTTTTTTCTTTGCTTATAACTATTTCTTTGACATCTAGTAAAGCACTTTGAGCTCCATCCTTTGTGTGAAAGTATGCTGTAGAAATAAGTGCTGTTGTCATCACGGTTATTATAGTTAACGAAAACTAAAATCGAAACTGAAACTATTATTCAAAAAATATTTTCGTAAACTGAAATAAAATAATTAACCAAACCAAAACGAAAAACTAAAATTAAATGAAACTATTAAAGTAGGTAGAAAGACAAACTGAAATAAAATAATAATATACTAAAAATATTTTTGTTTTTCATTTTTGAGTGATATTCTTACCATTAGTCTTTAACCCTGGTAACTTTTAACCCTAAAACAGAAAGTCACTCACCACAAGCCATTGGCTGGTGACGGAGGGCGGCTATTCACACAGCATTTGTGGTGACAGAGCGAGCTGACTATGAGCAAATAAAGTGTGTGAAATAGAAAGTGATTTACTGGGCCGCCTTTCTTTGCGCTTCTTGCATATCGAGATGTAATTCAAACACCTGAAATCAGAATGTGCTGCTCAACAAAACCTTTACTGTATGGACAGAAAAATCACGAGGGAGTAACGTTTCAGTTTATTTCTCAGGTGTCTGCGTTTTGTTGACAATAATTCACCTGCCACTTCACACAGGAGAAATCCTTTCTCAAAATAAAATGGCACTGATCGAGAGACTGACTAGGTCATCATACAAGATCAGCATATTGTTGCTGAACAATCAGTTTTAACAATGAAGAGACACAAACTTTCTGAGCAGGCGATGTCTCTACTGTCTGCCAACTGGTGAAAAACTAAACATACTAATGTGTTTTTGTATTTATTCCATAATTATTAAATTACCTTTTTTTAGTTTATTTTCGCAGTTCAAAATACCTAAACTCAGATACTGTCTGTTGTTTTGTGGCTGTCCGCACTCCTATCACCTACTCTTGCTCTGCTCATTAAAGGTTTACGGTCCTTATGATGGGCTATTCCGGTCTCACTGCCTCTAACCTTGACACTAAACCCTTGTTTTTCTTTGTTTCCCTCAACACAGCTAGGTGAGGTCTGCACACTGATTCAAGCCTAAGAGTCCTCTTCTTCCTAAGCTCCCATGATTTTCATTTTCACTCCTATGTGAAGAATCTGTTTTCTGATTTTTTATATCTTTTCAGGCTTGCAGGTGGCAGAATTCTGTCTATAAAATTTCTGTGCCTCAGATGGAGTAAGCGATCAATATGGCTGGTAGAAAATAATAAAGCCCAGTATGGGAGATTTTTGATTGCAACATTGAAGGCATTAATCGTAGGCATATTGTCTTGGAGCAGGATATGTTGTGTGCTGTAGACACTTAAAATTCACCTAAATTTCATTACAAATTGGCCCATTCTGGGCGAGAAAAGTAAAAGTCAGTAAAATTGTTCATAATCAGTATCTAGTTTTGACTATGCTTGTTTTTACCAGACAAAAACAAAACCAGATAGTAAAACTACATAGTGTACTAAGATTCCACTAACATTCTGTGACACAAAAACTAAACTTCATAGCAGCTCTTTAACCATACTACAATTACTAAAACCAAAACTGAAACTAATAAATATAAAAATAAAATAGAAATGTCTTTGTGAAATAAAAACTAACTTAAAACTAAAAACATACGATGAAAAACAACTAAAACTACACTGAATTTCCAAGTAAGGTCAGAAAACAAATAGAAATAAAAACTAATAGAAAAAGGCAAAACTATAATAACTTTGGTTGTCGCAGCAGCCTTCTCTACATTCCTTTCATCTGTCTGAATATCTTTTTCTTTATCTTCCTTCATCCTACTTATTCTCCCCAAGTTGTTCTGTCTTACGCATTACGTGGACGGGATTAGTTTTCTACCAGGAATTGGGCTAAAGTATTTATTACCAGAGGATCTCCTTCATTTTTGTCCAGTCCAAATTGCCAAATTACAGATGGTGCACTCTTGTCTCAGTAAGAACTACAGCGCCTTTTACCTTCACTATAAAGTCCATAAAAAAATAACCCCAATTCAAACTGGTCCCATTTGAGTCAATATGTCAGTAAAATTCTGTTATTTCCAATGATATCAGTGTTTCCCCCAGGATTTTAGAGGGTTTCGTTGGAAAAAAAATGAGCGTAATTTAAAAATATGTCCATGTTCTGTGCAACACACATCGAACCGCTTCAAAAGAATTCGTACTGCGTTGGTCAAGTAGGTGAGTCTGCGGACAAAGGAGCTCCAAACACAGAATTCTTAAATTTAAGAACTCACGCTTGCAGCATTGTTAGGGAAAGAGCCCACCTAGATCATTTTTACCACCAAGACCCATTGTTATCTTGATTTATCAATTAATAATGAATTTGCACCAATTAATGCATTTTACCTATCACAAATTGTTCTCTCTTAACATCTAAAATTGATTGCTGCTTGTCTTATTATTGGGATGAGTGATAGCAACATACCTACAACTTATGTGGCTGCTTTAAAGTGGACGACATCTCATCGTGCACACTATCTCATCGTGCACACTCTCATTGTGCACACTATCTCTGCAATTTTCCCTTGTATATCTTATCCTGTGCAAATCTATCATAAAAGTTATCGACATTGCATGGTAACAGTGACTTTACAGAGATATGTCCTGAAAGCTTATCCCATCCAAATAGGGCTTCAGATAGGAAAGCGGTAGTTAAATAAAACAGAGCGGGACTTAAGATGAAATGTAGTCGAGAACAGAGCGAGCCTCAAAGCAAAGACAGAAATTCAAGTGGCAAAACTAATAATGAATAAGAAATTCAAAGTCGCAATGTCGCAGTATCCTAGCCAAATTTCATTAATTAGAACAGGGCATCTTAACCTGAGGTTCGTGGTCCCCTAGGGGGTCGATGGATGGGTTTCAGGGGGTCCGTGATGGTCAGATAAAAATGAACATTTATATTCACTATACAGCCTGGTACTGTTGATTTAGAGTAGATGTTGTAGTAGTAGTAGTAGTAGTAGATCTGTTTTAATTTGCACAAGAGGATTGTATTTCATAATTATAAAAAGTGGCCATTACATTTTGCATAAAAAGTAGTGTTTTTTTAGAGTGTTTAATACTTTGTGTATGTCATATAAAACAATCAAATCTCGATAAATAAAGTACATTATACTCATTGCGTGCAACTTTGTGTTTATGTGAATAACTTTCATCAGATTCTTAAAGGGGTCAGTGACTCAAAAAAAGGTTAAGAATCACTGAATTAGATGGACAAAATGAATTGCATTAATGAAAGTTTTGTTTAGAAATGTATCCGTAATCTCGGACAATAGTTTGACGGCAGCACCATCCTTTATATCTTTGTGCTTGTGATGATTGTTATTTTTCTTTCATTTTTTTATACAGTTTTCTAATGTGTTTCTGTCAAAGTTTGCATTGGTTTTATTTTAACCCAAGGAATTCAACAATGACATTTGATTTTTGGCATGAGATTTTTTCATTGCACCATTTTTGTTTTATTATGGACGCCACCATTTTCTGAGGTTTATGTGTAGTTACCATAGCAATCATACGCAGAGTGTAAATGGGTGCGCATGATTCTTGATATCATCGGAGCAATCGTACAAAATTATAAAGGTACATATATGTACAGTAATTCTGTGTTATTCAAGATTAGGATAATTCCATGTGTCAGCAAACAATTCTTTGGTGGCTTTTCTGGTATAATAAGACGTCAGCTTCTGATATTTAGACCAAGTCTGGGCTAGTGTTTTGTGCATTGCGGAAAGGTGAAGCTAGGCTTCTAGTTAATAGACTTGACATAAATCCCAATTACATCTCATCTTCTAGTTCTCTTACAAAAAATCTGAATGCCACAACGCAAAATCGTGTAACACGCGTTGTCCTTCATACAGTCAGTTCAATGATGCCACACATCACACAATCCCTGTGCACTCTGGGTAAGACTACTATGGTAACTACCAATTTGAATGTCAGAGAATGGTGGCACCAATAATAAAACAAAAATTCCATTGTGGCACAACAAAAAATATTGAATTTTTTTATTCAGACAGAAAAACAAATACCATAATTTACAGAATTGACGCATACTTAGACAACCTGCTAAGCTGACCAACATACCTCAGATTATCCAGACTTGAAACCCACCAGTCCAGAAAGAGACATCTGCTGGCCACTACAATATGATCGGACTCACAGGGGGAACTTTTTATTTTGATGTTGATAGGGTGCCCCACAAGGGGGTGTGCCATTGGTCATGGCCCAATAAGGAAAGACCAAAGGGGGGACTCGGTGCATGTTAGAGAGGATATATCTCTCCATAACAAAACTGGGAGTGTTTAGGAATTTCCCAGGAGGAGCTGGGGCTGTCACCGAGGACTATATAGGCTCCAAATCTCCAGCTCACCAACTCTGCCACCATGATTTTCACAACGGAAGACAGGTGAAGTTTGCAAACTTGAAATAAAGTTAGACGTGGTTTCCGAAATACTTTGCAAAAAGAGGAAATCGAGAGAAATGCAGATAAAAACAATGCCAGTCATCCAAACTACAGAGGTTTGTCTTTAGATTGCTTATTGTGGGGGGCATCAGACATGCTGTCAGAAGTGTTTTGAGAAAAAAGGAAATAATTGCTGCTGTTCATTTCCCGGTGGCTGATGAGCAAAGTTCAAGTGTGATCTCAGGGACAGCATTTTCATTTACTCTCTCTTACCATAAATTCATTTTTTAACACTTGATATATGTTCACTGCTCTGCAGGAATTACATTTGTTATTGTAGACTGGACAGTCCGCACCCCTGAAAGCCAGGATCTTGTCTTTGAGCTGTAGCGATGTGTGGCGAGCTGGCCCATAAGACATTTTTAAAGCTCAAAGGTTGATCTCTGATGGCTGACAAGACTTAAAAGAGATTCTCATTTATGTTTCATTTAAGAATCATCTTTGTCACAGATATTCCTTACGTGAAATCGCTTTAGATAAAAAGGAGACATGAGATACAACTGAGGTAAAAGGAGTCAGAATGGAGAATTTGTGTTGAAAACTGTGTTATATTTTGTCTTGTTTTACTCTTTTCAAGCCATCATACTTTTTTAATTATTCCAACTGAAGCACAGACAGATGAAGTGATGTTTGCATGATCACAGATTGGTGTTAGCAGTGGGATTTTAAGTCAAAGGTCTTAACCACTATGCCACTGTTTTCTTTGGGAATGAGTCTGATCTAACTGGAGCACAGCAATATAAATTAGAGCAACTAATTTAAAAGGCTGTGAATACTTATGTACATGGGATTTCTCAATTTTTTTATTTTTAATAAATTTGCAAAAACCTCAAGTAAACTTTTTTCACGTTGTCATTATGGGGTGTTGTGTGTAGAATTCTGAGGAAAAAAATGAATTTAATCCATTTTGGAATAAGGCTGTAACATAACAAAATGTGGAAAAAGTGATGTGCTGTGAATACTTTCCGAATGCACTGTAAGTTTGGCTGTTAGGGTCCATCTAAGAGATCTCTCATAATCGAGCAAGTCCCCCCCCCCCCCCATTAGATCTACATTTTTATTTTTGAGGTACTGGCAAAATGTTAGTGGGCTAAATAAACATCAGCCTATGAGCGAGTTCACTCAAGTCCACAAACTCCCACACATTCAATCTGGGCCAGTTCAGAGGAACCAATAAACCAAAACACACGCTTTTGAGATGAAGAGGAAACTTGAATCCACGGACACAGTGAGAATGTGCTAAACTTCCATGGACTTGGAATCTGTGCCTTGTCACGTATCAGGGACGCAAACAAAAATATCCAAGGTGTCAACTGATCACCACCTGGTGGTGAGTTGGCTTCGATGGTGGGGGAGGATGCCGGTCAGGCGTGGTAGGCCCAAACGTGTTGTGAGGGTCTGCTGGGAACGTCTGGCAGAGCCCCCTGTCAGAAGTAGCTTCAACTCCCACCTCCGGCAGAACTTCGACCACATCCCGAGGGAGGTGGGGGACATTGAGTCCGAATGGGCCATGTTCCGTGCCTCTATTGTCGGTGGGGGGAATACTTCGAAGACCTCCTCAATCCCATTAACATGCCTTCCAATGAGGAAGCAGAGCCTGGGGACTCAGAGGTGGGCTCCTCCATCTCTGGGACTGAGGTCACCGAGGTGGTCAAAAAACTCCTTGGTGGTAGGGCCCCGGGGGTGGATGAGATACGCCCGGAGTTCCTCAAGGCTCTGGATGTTGTAGGACTGTCTTGGCTGACATGCCTCTGCAACATCGCATGGACATCAGGGACAGTGCCTCTGGATTGGCAGACCGGGGTGGTGGTCCCCCTCTTTAAGAAGGGGGATCGGAGGGTGTGTTCCAACTACAGAGGGATCACACTCCTCAGCCTCCCTGGAAAAGTCTATTCAGGGGTCCTGGAGAGGAGGGTCCGTCGGATAGTCAAGCCTCGGATTCAGGAGGAACAGTGTGGTTTTCGTCCTGGTCGCGGAACAGTGGACCAGCTCTATACCCTTAGCAGGGTCCTGGAGGGTGCAAGGGAGTTTGCCCAACCAGTCTACATGTGTTTTGTGGACTTAGAAAAGGCATTCGACCGTGTCCCTCGGGGAATCCTGTGGGGGGGTACTCCGAGAGTATGGGGTACCGGCCCCCCTGATAAGGGCTGTTCAGTCCCTGTACGATCGGTGCCAGAGCTTGGTCCGCATTGCCGGCAGTAAGTCGAACCCGTTTCCAGTGAGAGTTGGACTCCGCCAGGGCTGCCCTTTGTCACCGATTCTGTTCATATCTTTTATGGACAGAATTTCTAGGCGCAGCCAGGGTGTTAAGGGGGTCCAGTTTGGTGGGCTCAGGATTGGGTCACTGCTTTTTGCAGATGATGTTGTCCTGTTTGCTTCATCAGGCCGTGATCTTCAGCTCTCTCTGGATCGGTTCGCAGCCGAGTGTGAAGCGGCTGGGATGAGAATCAGCACCTCCAAATCCGAGACCATGGTCCTCAGCCGGAAAAGGGTGGAGTGCCCTCTCAGGGTTGGTAGCGAGATCCTGCCCCAAGTGGAGGAGTTCAAGTATCTCGGGGTCTTGTTCACGAGTGAGGGAAGAATGGAGCGTGAGATCGACAGGCGGATCGGTGCGGCATCCGCAGTAATGCGGGCATTGCATCGGTCTGTCGTGGTGAAAAAGGAGCTGAGCCGCAAGGCGAAGCTCTCAATTTACCAGTCGATCTATGTTCCTACCCTCACCTATGGTCATGAGCTATGGGTAGTGACCGAAAGAACGAGATCGCGAATACAAGCGGCTGAAATGAGTTTCCTCCGCAGGGTGTCTGAGCTTTCCCTTAAAGATAGGGTGAGAAGCTCAGTCATCCGGGAGGGGCTCAGAGTAGAGCCACTGCTCCTCCGCATTGAGAGGAGTCAGATGAGGTGGCTCGGGCATCTGATCAGGATGCCTCCTGGACGCCTCCCTGGTGAGGTGTTCCGGGCACGTCCAACCGGGAGGAGGCCCCGGGGAAGACCCAGGACACGCTGGAGGGACTATGTCTCTCGACTGGCCTGGGAACGCCTTAGGATTCTCCCGGAAGAGCTAGAAGAAGTGGCCGGGGAGAGGGAAGTCTGGGCATCTCTGCTCAAGCTGCTGCCCCCGCGACCCGACCTCGGATAAGCGGGAGACAATGGATGGATGGATGGATGAATTAAAATGATGAACTGAGGACCTTATCTGGATTTTTAGGGCGTAGTGAAGAAATGGTCCCACCTAACATTTTTCTAAAGAGGAAAGTCATCCTAGGGGCTCCAGTGACATTACATATCACACATAAATTAGAATAATGCTTTCTTTTACAGTCATTGATCTTAAAAGATGTCTTTCCTCTCACCTGTATCTCAGCTAATTGGGGTCATTTTGAAACAGGTTATAAATGTGTAAAACACTCAGAAATAAATTAGGGATTTAATGAACCTTCAGAAACTAAGACCTAACCACATGGTGAAATATCTAACAACGATTCATTGCTGGCATCTTTTCTGAATGACACTGTTCTCCAAAGCTGGAATAAATGTTTTGTGTGGTTAATGTTGTACTTTCCCATTTTACTGCTCAAAGGTTGTTCTTTGATGGCTCAAAGAGATTCTCATTTATGTTTAATTTAAGAATCAACTGTGTCACATATATCTTTCCTAAAATTCGGAGGGATAGCTTTAGATAAAAAGGAGACCTGAGATACAACTGAGGAAAAATGGAGAATTTGGTGTGAAGAGCGTGTCACATTTTGTGAGATCTCTTTCTAGTTCATATTTGAATCTCTTTCATATTTTTGACTTATTATTTGATGCCTTTACAACATTTGAGAGATGATCGGTTGCATTTCTGTTGTTTTTCCAATTGATGCACAGGCAGCTGAAGTGACTTTGCGTGGTCATATGGTGTCAGTAGTGGGATTTTAAGTCCTGCATCTTCACCTCTATGCCACCCTTTTCTTCTGGAATGAGTGTGATCTAACAGGAGCACAGCAATATAAATTACAGCAACTACTAATATTACTCAGAAGCAAGGACTACAATTTTGTAATCAGAGCAGGGTTGCCGGGTGTCTCGATTTGAGTTCTATGGACAAATCCCAAGTCCCGCGTTGCCTTTGAAAATCCTAATTGAACAAAAATTGTATGCAGAAAAGAAATCATAATTCAATTTTTATATTGAACGTCTAGTTAAAGAGGCTTGCTACATTTTTGTAGACAGCCTGGGGTACCACCATTTATGAATAAAATTTGTTACTGTCAGCTGAAACCCGAATGTTTGAATCGTTTTGTATGTGTGTGTTTTGTATTTGTCGTGTGCACGTGTTGTACGTTTGATCGTTCAAAGTGTACTATTGTGATTATTCTGTGACTGTTTTTATATGTTCTCTTCTATATATGTACTTATTTACATATACTTACATGTTTAGATTATACATGTTTACTTATCTATAATTATAGTTTAATTAAAACTAGCCATCCCTCGCGGCTTTGCCCGTGTATTAGTGAAACAGAACAGCGAGGAGGGCCCCACCTGGCTCCCCACTCCTGACGTCACGCTTCCCCCTCCCCTCGGCCCGCAGCCTCTGTCTCAGATTAGCACGAATGTATCGCTCCTGCAAGTGAACTATGATTCTTAGTGTGATGAGAGAAGTTGCAAAATCAACCGGAATGTTTAAGCAATTTTTAGAAAAAAAAAAACGATCTAAATTTGTTAAGTAGTTCTCTTGATCACTAGCTAAGCAGAGTTAAGGACCACCCCGAGGCTGGCACGTGAGTGAGGAGGGCCCCTCAGCCCGCTGAGTGTCTCTCAGATTCACGCAAATAAATCGGCACCGCAAGCGAACTATGATACTTAGCTCGATGTGAGAAGTCGCAAAATCAACCGGTATGTTCAAACAAATTCTAGAAAAAAAATCCGATCTAAATCCATTAAGTAGTTCTCTTGTGAAAAGCAGACAGACAAATTTTATATATATATATATATATATATATATATATATATATATATATATATATATATATATATATATATATATATATATATATATATATTGTGATGGACGACCGGCTACAGACTCCGGTCGCCACCCCCAGGCCGCTAGGAGGAGCCCTCCGGACAGCATGATGGTGCCCCGAGTTCCAGCAGGGCCTCATGGACTTTGTAGTTTCTATACACAGCCCTGCTGGATACCTTGGGGACAACCGGGAGTCGCTGTAGGGGGGCTAGTGGGCTCTTGTGTGCCCTATAACCCGGGAGTGCGTCATCATCACGTGACCAGAGGAAACAACGTGGTCCCGGGGTGAAGATGAGGACTGTTTACCCTGACCCGGAAGGAAATGGACTTGTGGGTTGTGCCAGGAACCACTTCTGGGTCGGGAGATATAAAAGGACTATGGGAAAGCCCAGACACTGAGCTGAGCTGGGAGGTAGGGTGGCAAAGTGTCTGGGTGAGGAGGTATTGATTTATAGAGAGAGAAGTATTGTGTTTATGAGTGTGGTGTGGAGAGTGCTTTGTGCACGATATATTAGTAAAATAAATACTATTTATACTTTTACCTGGTGTTCAGAGTGGTACCTGAGGATTCAAGAGGTGGACAAAGCCTCTATCTGTCACAATATATATTCATGGCATTCGTAGTCTGAATCACAATCTGATTACCTACCAGGTAACGCTTGTGGTTGGTCAGCAAGTCGGCTAACATATTCACTACGAATTCCGTGAATGTAATTACCCCGATCTACATGCTGTCAAATAAACGAACCACACGCCGTGGCGCAACGTTAGGGGCTTCGCCTCTAGCGCTGACGTCCGAGGTGTCGATTCCCGAGAGGGAGTGCAGTAGAGTGTGTACGCCTGATGAGCCCAGAATTAGGGCGAAACACGTGTTGCGTACTCTGCATTATTTGACAGTAAACTATTTCAACCATATATATATATATATATATATATATATATATATATATATATATATATATATATATATATATATATATACACTAGGAGGTTCACCCCCTGCTCACTGCGCTCGCCAACCAACCCGGTCTGTGCAACATGCCAGCCACTTCACATCTCTGCCGCTCATGTTGTGAAGAGGGGGGCTGAACGCACCACAAGGAGACGCAGTCGCTCCTCTGAAACCCCCTCTTAAACGGTGATACAATAGGAAACAAATATCATTTTTTTTACTTCCTGTTTGCTCGATCAGCTCCTGGCTTGCAGCTGCCGTGTCGTGTGATCTGCATCTTGCGCGGCACTTCAAACATTTAAAAGCCTGTACAGAAGCTGTCCTACTCTTTGTCTTTTATTACCGGTCCCGGGTGTGGTTAAATATTTTGGCACAAAGTCTTGTCTCACGGGACGTGAGTTCTTGATATTTTTTAGTTTATAATTTAAAAACAGAATAAGAATCTGATGTTCTAACAACATCACATTAAAGTTGGATAAATTCTGAAAAGAATGATACCAAACATACAGTACTGTGCAAAAGTTTTAGGCAGGTGTGAAAAAATGCTGTAAACAAAGAATGCTTTCAGAAATATAAATAATGATTGTTTATTGTTATCAATTTACAAAATGCAAAGTGAGTGAACAAAAGAGAAATCTAAATCAAATCAATATTTGGTGTTACTACCTTTTGCCTTCAAACCAGCATCAATTCTTATAGGTCCACTTGCACAAATTCAGGGGTTTTGTGGGATTATAGTCAGGTGTCTGATCAACCAATTCTACCAAACAGGTGCTAATGATCATCAATGTCACACGTAGGTTGAAACACAGTCATTAACTGAAACAGAAACAGCTGTGTAGGAGGCGTAAAACTGGGTGAGGAACAGCCAAACTCTGCTACCAAGGTGAGGTTGTGGAAGACAGTTTCATGTCATGGCAAGATTGAGCACAGCAACAAGGCACAAGGTAGTTCTACTGCATCAGCAAGGTCTCTCCCAGACAAAGATTTCAAAGCAGACTGGGGTTTCAAGATGTGCTGTTCAAGCTCTTTTGAAGAAGCACAAAGAAACGGGCAACGTTGAGGATCGTAGACGCAGTGGTCGGCCAAGAAAACTTAGTGCAGCAGATGAAAGACACATCAAGCTTGTTACCCTTCGAAATCGGAAGATGTCCAGCAGTGCCATCAGCTCAGAACTGGCAGAAACCAATGGGACCCAGGTACACCCATCTACTGTCTGGAGAAGTCTGGCCAGAAGTGGTCTTCATGGAAGAGTTGCAGCCAAAAAGCCATACCTCCGACGTGGAAACAAGGCCAAGCGACTCAAGTATGCACGAAAACATAGGAACTGGGGTGCAGAAAAATGGCAGCAGGTGTTCTGGACTGATGAGTCAAAATTTGAAATATTTGGCTGTAGTAGAAGGCAGTTTATTTATCGAAGGGCTGGAGAGTGGTACAATAATGAGTGTCTGCAGGCAACAGTGAAGCATGGTGGAGGTTCATTGAACGTTTGGGGCTGCATTTCTGCAAATGGAGTTGGAGATTTGGTCAGGATTAATGGGGTTCTCAATGCTGAGAAATACAGGCAGATACTTATCCATCATGCACTACCATCAGGGAGGCATATGATTGGCCCCAAATTTATTCTGCAGCAGGACAACGACCCCAAACATACAGCCAAAGTCATTAAGAACTGTCTTCAGTGTAAAGAAGAACAAGAAGTCCTGGAAGTGATGGTATGGCCTCCACAGAGCCCTGATCTCAACATCATCGAGTGTGTCTGGGATTACATGAAGAGACAGAAGGATGTGAGGAAGCCTACATCCACAGAAGATCTGGGGTTAGTTTTCCAAGATGTTTGGAATAACCTACCAGCCGAGTTCCTTCAAAAACTGTGTGCAAGTGTACCAAGAAGAATTGATGTTGTTTTGAAGGCAAAGGGTGGTCACACCAAATATTGATTTGATTTAGATTTCTCTTTTGTTCATTCACTGCATGTTGTTGATTGATGAAAATGAACGATTAACACTTCCATTTTTGAAAGCATTCTTTGTTTACAGCATTTTTTCACACCTGCCTAAAACTTTTGTACAGTACTGTATATATATATAGGTTTTAAAATAAACCTGATTTAAAGCGTGACAAAAAACGTCACATAAAATCGTTGCACAAAATGGTTGCACTTTGAGGCTTAGGATTTTACATATAGAGAGTAGATGTTTCTTTGTTTACTTTTTGTCTTTATTTCTTTATTTATTTATTGTTCTAATGAAAGCATATATAGGAAATACTAACATTTTGAATATGACAAACGAGTTAAACTGTATGTCGCTGAGCCTGTCAATGCCTGACGTATGAGAGAACTCGTATCTCAGTATTCATTTACTATAGACGCAGCACCAGCTTGCTGCCGCGTCTCAGCTACCATAGTGCTGCCACCTAGTGGACATCCATAGAATTTTTTATTTCTTTTGGAGGCAACAGCATGCAGAAGACAGTGCTATAAATAAACAGCATGTACAGTAGTTATGTCATGGAGAGAAAAGGTATAAAGCTGCTGATGTTTTGAAACAACTAGATGAATATTTTGATGATAATAGCAGTGAGAGTCAACTGGATGATGTGGATCCTGTAGGCTCGAAGTCGTTTCTCTATCATAAGACACCCGACTTGTCACGACTGTCAGAACAACACAATATGGTTATTCTTCCATCCCACCGAAAGCAAACAGTCACCAACTAGCAAATCTGTTGTATGCAACAAGCATAGGCAGTGCAAAGAAATGCATTATATTGGGGGACGTGTTCTTGTAATCCTGAATTTCGTGTGTTGCCATAACTGACATTCTGTCATTCAAATGGAGACTTTTAGTCATGTTGCTGGTCAACCGTTTAATTACATTTTTGACAGTAACTGCTCATAACAAAACGATTTTTTGAATTTTTTAAAAATTTAGATAACTTCATTATTTATCACATATGCATTGACCAGTACTGCTACATCCTGGTAATAAATGTGCTAATGTAATGGATTCAGTTAAAGGCAGGTTGGGGAGTTTCGCTGTGGTTTGTCCTCAAGAAAAAGACTCCACTTAAGGCCCCAGTTTGTCTATGGTAGACACTGCCTTTAAATCTATGGGATTTGGAAGGAAACCGGAACAGCCATAGAAAACCAACATGAACGGGTAAGAGAAGTTACTTGCACTCCATGCTAGAGGGGAGTGATCATAAAGAGCTGACAAAGTGAATGTTAAGAGCTGAGCAGCACCAAGAAAGACTGGCTTTGGGCAAATAAAAAAAGACCGCCATCATAAAATGGAAACGGTCTCCATTGTACTCCGAGGTGTTGATCGCGACCATTTTGCATGTAAGTAGAGCTTTATAGACGATTCTCACTCTGACAGGAAGTCGATGCTGTTGAGCCAGCTGAAGTGTAATGTGATCCCTGCATTTATTCTCAGTCAGGACTCTAGCAGCTGTATTTTGAACTTGATGTAAACTGTTAATATTTCCTTAAGTGGGACCATTGATGAGATAATTATAATAATCAAGTCAGTAAATGGTGCAACACTCATTGAAAAGAGAGAACAGGAGGTACGCGTGAGTCTTACTTGTGGTGTTTTGATGTAGGCGGACACTTTACCACCTAGTGAACCAAAATCCCATGGTGCTCGGTGACCGAGGAGATAATGGGATGGATTGTAAATCTCAAGGCTGCCAGTTCATTCCCCATAATGGATTGGTTCAAATTTGGGTAATATAAAAACAACTGTACAATGGACCTGTAAACTTCACTATAATTTATTAATGTAAAATTTATTTAGGTGCAGCAAAAAAGGAAAGGTCTTACATTTGATTCTTTATCTGATAATGAGACTACTGTGTCAATGTCAACCCATAAATCTTTTTTAGGTCAGCATTTCCCATTTTTTATTTGTAATTAACTAGCTTTGCTAAGGCGGGTTGAAATCTAAATAATTGACATAGAACTCAGAGTTAAGGTTGGCAGTGCACTATGCAATGCATATGGCTCTGTCATAAACCATTTGGTATGAGATTGCAAAAGCAGCGCTAATGATTGTGATGTGCCATCTGTTGGAATGACAAATGCAATGCATATGTCTCTGTTATATGCCATTTGGTATAGAATTTGTAAAAACAGAGTTAATGATTGTAACGTGCCATCTGTTGGATAGACAAATGCAATGCATATGTCTCTGTTATAAGCCATTTGGTATGGAATTTGTAAAAACAGAGTTAATGATTGCGATGTGCCATCTGTTGGAAAGACAAATGAAATGCATATGTCTTTGTTATATGCCATTTGGTATGAGATTTGCAAAAGCAGTGCTAATGTTTGTGATGCACCATCTGTTGGAATGACAAAGCAATGCATATGTTTCTGTTACATAAAATTTGGTAGGTGTTTGTAAAAGCAGTGTTAATGTTTTTGATGTGCCATATGCAGAGATAGATAGATAGATAGATAGATAGATAGATAGATAGATAGATAGATAGATAGATAGATAGATAGATAGATAGATAGATAGATAGATAGATAGATAGATAGATAGATAGATACTTTATTAATCCCAAGGGGAAATTCACATACTCCAGCAGCAGCATACTGATACAAAAAAAAAACAATATTAAATTAAAGAGTAATAAAAATGCAGGTAAAAACAGACAATAACTTTGAATAATGTTAACGTTTACCCCCCCAGGTGGAACTGAAGAGTCGCATAGTTTGGGGGTGGAACGATCTCCTCAGTCTGTCAGTGAAGCTGCTCGTCTGTCTGGAGATGATCCTGTTCAGTGGATGCAGTGGATTCTCCATAATTGACAGGAGCCTGCTCAGCGCCCGTCGCTCCACCACAAATGTCAAAATGTCCAGCTCCATGCCTACAACAGAGCCTGCTTTCCTCACCACTTTGTCCAGGCGTGAGGCGTCCTTCTTCTTAATGCTGCCTCCCCAGCACACCACCGTGTAGAAGAGGGCGCTCACCACAACCGTCTGAATGCAATGCATATGTCTCTGTTATATGAAATTTGGTATGGTTTTTGCAAAAGCAATGTTAATGTTTGTGATGCGCCATCTGTTGGAATTATAAATGCAATGCATTTGTTTCTGTTGTATGACATTTGGTATCATATTTGTTAAAGCAGTATTAATATTTGTGATGACAAATGCAATGCCTTTTACTATTAAAAATGTTTGTGATGTCTTTTGGAACGACAGAGGCATAGCTACCAGGCAGACACAATGACTCTTATCCTTTTTATTTATTTAAGGTGGACAATGGTGAATCCAGACAGCTTGATCTGTGTCTTATCTTCTAAACACATCGGTTAGTCTCTGAAGGACAATACAGCACTGAATAAAATCATTCATGGCAACCTGCCTTCTTTTTTGTACATGAAACTTCTTTATAAGAACAGACAAATGATACCCAGTCCCAATCAAGGCCTGTGTTAGCACATTCTTGTCAATTAGTCCAGAATTGTCACCGTCATATGCCCTAAAGATGTTTTGCCAATCAGTAATGTACTTCCACTATTCTTCACTTCCTATCCACCTTAATAAAAAGGAAAAGTGGCCGTGCATCTGTGTGTCCATCCAGTTGTTATGTCTGTGTTATCCAACAGATAACCAACTTTTTTCCTTTTTATGAATCCTATACCAAATGGCATATAACTGATGCACCACCTGCTGGAATGATAAATGCAATTCATTTTATTACTACAGATTTTTGTGATGCACCATCTTTTAGAATGGCAGAGACATAGCAACTAGACAGACACACAGACACTTTTATTATAATTAAAAATTCTTTGGCCCTCAAATAAGTAGCTCTTATTAGTGGCTTCAACAAAGCAATGAAGCAATGTAATTAAGACAGCTTCTTTATGTCTCATTGAATGTTTCTGTTGTACCCCCACCTGGTGTCAAGAGGGCACCAGGTCTTTCCTTTTGTCGCCCCTTTTCCGCATGAATTCCCCCCCCCCCCCCCCCCCCCCCATTCCCCCACTTCCTGCTAGCATTTTTTCCCAACCCACATCTTCAGCCTTTTGCCCCATTATGGCCAAATGGCTATTAAGCACTTGATGTGAATTTCAGTTTTAATGTTTGTAACCAACTTGTGTCCATTCTATATTAGTAGGGCGCTGCACAGCACACTCTTTGAGGGGCTCAGCCTGACAGGAGCCGACATGAAGCTCAGAGACAAATGAAACACAAAGCAATCTGTGATAATTCTGAAGTGAGGGAGCTGCTTCTGGCTCTGATAGATTTTTAGATGCACACTTTATGCTGTCAATTGCTACATTTGTACGTTGTTCTGTTTCAGTGATACGTGTCTGTGGTAACAATTAAAAGACGGAGAGGAATTTGATTTTTTTTTTTGTTGTTGTGCATTTCTAACTGATCTTTTTGCACTTGATAAGGTGATTGACCTTGGAAATGGAAGCAGTTCTATTCAACTCCCACCCTGTTTGAAGTGAATTGTTCTCAGATTGTTACAATGTCCATTTATGTTCTTCACTTTATAAAAACGTCCATTTGGACAAGTACAATAGAAAAACAAAAAGAAGCGATTATTCTTAATGACATCAAAAACACTACACGTAATAATGTGGGCTAACATCCATGGATAATTCTATACTAACCAGCTGTGTAAGCTCATGCTGTAAAGAGCTTGGGGTCCTAGAAACTATTGGAATCATCGGGAAAAAAAACTGAAATGTAGAGATGTCAGGTAATTGAAAGGAACAACTCTGGGTGTCTCTCTCCAGGGAGGTTTCGTTTTGCCGATGTGCTCGCATCACTTGTGCATTAGTGGCTAAGCGAGTGACTGTTTCTTCATAGGTTTCGTTTTACTGACATGTTCGCCTCGCTTCTGTATCCTCAGAGGTGGAGCCCTTACCCCGACTCCACCTCTCACTTCTGGACCGGACAGACAGATACACACACTCTTCCACATGTAGATGTTTATGTATAAGATAATCCATCCAGCCATCGCTGTTCAGGGGTGATCTCAGTGATTGGCAGGTGGATGAGCCTGTGGTGTCCTGGATAATGGACTATCTGTTGGGCAGACCACCCTTTGTGAGACTCAAGGACTGTGAGAACAACTCTGGAGCACCACAAGGAACAGGTCTGTCCCCCTTTTCTCTTCACTCTGTACACCTCAGAGTATCAATATAACAGCAGGACGTGTCACTTGCAGAACCTCATGGATGATTCTGCACTTATGGGTGTGTTGATAAGTGTCCATTTCAGTTTTCACAAAGCAGCAGAGAGAACGAAAGGGCATTAGATAGATGCATTTTTCAAGTACCTAAATGAAAGTGGTATCTTCTTCTTATTATTATTATTATTAAAACATTACGCAGTGGAATAATTATTATTATTATGATTACATTTTCAAACCCACAGAATACATTTTAGGATCGTAGGAGTTCATAACAGGTCCCAAGATTATCGGATGCAAGGTAGGATACAGTCCTAGATGTGGCACCACCATTAAGGTGAATTAGGCATTCACCTCGGGTGCCAATCATAAGTGGTAGTGGGGTTTCTCTTACCTACCAAACAGTCAGTGGGTGCACTAATAAGCTTGGCCTAGGGGACAAAATAACCTAGCACTGGCACAAGGTGTCATTCCATTACATGGACACTGGGCAGATTTAAAATTGCCCAGTAACATAATATGTAAGTCTTTGAAGATGTGAGAATTTAACCAGAGAAACCAGGGGAAAAAAACACACACGGTGATACCCAAACTATTTTGAAGTGACGTTTGCACTTGATTTGTGTTTTTTTTTATATCTCACACCCTCATACACCTTCATCGTAAGAGCATCCCTTATCTACGCTGGAGAAAATATGAAGCTGGTTTTAAATTAAAAGTCATTGAAGTGGCGAAAGAAACTGGTAACTGCACTGCTGCTGGGGAGGCAGCATTAAGAAGAGGGACGCCTCACGCCTGAACAAACTGGTGAGGAAGGCAGGCTCTATTGTAGGCACGGAGCTGGACAGTCTGACGTCTGTGGCAGAGCGATGGGCGCTGAGCAGGCTCCTGTCAATCATGGAGAATCCACTGCATCCACTGAACAGGATCATCTCCAGACAGAGGAGCAGCTTCAGCGACAGACTGCTGTCACCGTCCTGCTCCACTGACAGACTGAGGAGATCGTTCATACACCACACTATGAGACTCTTCAATTCCACCCGGGGGGGTAAACATTAACATTATACAAAGTTATTGCCTGTATACCTGCATTGTTATCGGCTTTGTTATCACTCTTTAATTTAATATTGTTCTTTATCAGTATGCTGCTGCTGGAGTATGTGAATTTCCCCTTGGGATTAATAAAATATCATCTATCTATCTATCTATCTAATGAAGATATTAAAGCTATAAGAATGTAATCTCTTTAAACCTAATTGTAATGAACTATAAGAAACTGCTTAAATTGGTCTTGTGTGTGTATACTGAGAAGTGTGTATTCCTTAGGAATGCGAGTGCCTGCTGGCTCTTTGTATTTGGTATACTCCTGTATGTCACTCCTGTCATCAGGATGTAACCGTAATCTGCGCCATATAAATGTAATGAATTATTATTAATTATTATTATCTATGTATGACATCAAAATGAGCTGCTATGTTTTTTTCTGTTCTCTCTTTGGCTAATGAACAAGCCAGGTGATAAAACAGAGAACATTTTTTCTTTCAGGGCAGTCTGCCTGATCCGAAATCAGTTGCTCTGAGCTTAGGGGG